>NW_026623332.1:872395-882028 GCF_030028575.1 Malurus melanocephalus | reverse complement strand
CAAGCATATTCTGCTTCAATCACTGTGTATGTGGGCGTGCAATATTTTTCACAGATTGCCCTCAAAACTCATCGCTACTTATGTGATAATATTTGGAGGCAGAAGTTATTGCTAGAAGAAATGCYGTTCTTCAGTATTCTGGAGTCATTCCTTAGGTTGCCATTTTTTCATAGCACTTCATGAACGGATGCAGGAGTAGAAAATACCACCACATGGGGGTTCTGCTGCTGTGTCTCCTAAACTGAAGCTCTCTAAACTCATCAGCCCCTTGCCTTCTTTTGGTGCTCATCCTAAGTGCTAGAGTTTAAATGTGGCTGGGGTTTCACCACCACGCTCATCACTGTCTTTGGACATCCTGAGCAYGAGGGAAGCAACAATGAGGATTTCCTATGCAAAGACAGAAATCGTTAAATTCTAAAGCCTTTGTGAAGAGATGATTGTTTTTCCTTCTCTGAACAGGACACAAAACTTTGTGCRCAGAGTGTTCCTGTTGTTAGCAATTAATGTTACAGTTACCAGTAWGGTCATGTGGGAACTATTCAGTGGGACCACTGACGCATGTAAAGYTGCTGGCGAACAGAGCTGTTCCCTATGTGAGGGCAGTGGAGGCTGAAAGACAAAAAAACTGCTTCAACCTAACAGTGATATACAGATTCCTTGGGCTTTTTGTCAGTAGTTTACCTCAGACACAAGGTGTTCCAAGGACCATGAAAACACAAGGAGTATCTCAGARTAAAACACCTTCATTTTGAGTAGTAAAATGAAAGGCTGTACATATTGTCAGCTGGCTGTGTCCAACAGGCTATTCAGCTATAAATTTGAACCATGTTATAGGCACTTAAATAGYGTCCAAAAGTCCAAATAAAATACGAACAAGAGAAGCCTGGTGTTTGAATTAATCTAGAGACAGCAGTGGAAAGCCYGCTTGCCTGCACCAGGGCTTGCAGAAGAGCTTCTTTGAATACAACTCTGTCAGCATATCCACCTCATGGATATTGAACTCCCTTCTGCTTTGGGTTGGTTGTTTTTGCTAATTGAGCTGCTTTACTTCCTGGATCAGCTAAAAAGGGGGAAAAAAACAAGTCTCTGGGCAGTTGTTTTGCTATGCTGGGTAATGCTGGGTCCCCCACTTTGGTTATACCAACAAAACACTGGACTGCATCCCTCTCATGGAGGGAAGCACTGCTCCTGTGGATTCATCTGCAGAATCAGGAATAATTTTCCAACAATCATGCACAGGTCAGGCATTTACAGAAAGGCAGAACTGATACATGAGAGGTGGTGAGAGGGAGATTTGCATAATAAGGGATAAGGCTCTTTTCTGTAATAAATGTACTGAATGGGGATATCTGTTACATATTGACTGAATGGCCTGGAAAAAAAAGCTCTTATTACAGGTTTTTTGGGGTTGGTTGTTTTTTTGGTTTTGTTTTTTTTTTTTTTTTTTTTTTTTTTTTTTTTTTTATTTTTTTTTTTTTTTTTTCCAGTTAATCAACTTATACTTAATTTGTCATGGTTCCAGCCTTAGATTTTGTCTAGTGATAACGAATTAGCCCATTTGGTCTGAAAGACACATGCAACAGATAAGAAGAGAATTAGCAGCTGGCCCACTTTCAGGCCCATTCAGCTGAGGCAGAGATATTGACTGATAAATCTCTTCGGATAGTGAGTTTGTCACAGCACCACTCCCTTGCAAGGGGTTCCCACTGTTATGTTCTAGTTGAGACCACTGTAAAAAACCACTTGACAGGTTCCTTTCAAAAAGCAATACTTTTGCATGGCTTTCAGAGATACTTTTAACATGTTTGCCTTTGGGAATGTGACTCATAAACCCATTTTAGACATCCAGCCCTTCACAGRTTAAGTAACGTGGCACTGACTTAGTGTTCCCAGGGCACACAAGCTGGACTCCTAACACCCAATGTGCTCTTTGGAAGGAGACTTCGACCATTTAAGGTCCAGCTGTTTATGAAATGCTCTCTTATCTCTCTGATTATACTCCTGGCTACAGTTCTGATTTCRGTATGTGAGGAAAGTGTGATTCACAGCCACAAAAGCTTTGTGCAGTCTTCAGTGTTTTGAGAATACCGGACCGCCTGGTGCTTTTCTTTAAGAACTCAGAAGAGAGAAGTGTTGACCACTTATTTAGGAGTCGTGTGGTTAGAACTTGCTCAGGAAGCTGGAAATCTGTGTTTGACACATTTTGTAGTCTTAAGGGATTCAAATTATCCTCTTTTGCCGTAGAACATGTACGTCCCCCACCACCAYAGCTTTTGAAGTAGGGCTATGACTCAGAGAGGAGTGCAGGAACTTTGAAGCCAAAGAGGAGAAAAGTTTTCCATTGAGTGATGCTTCACAATCCTGAAGTAGGAATGCTCCACTCCCAGGGAAACCTACAGCCTAAGASATAGGGCACTAGTCTGAGAGATAGAAGCCACCAGTTTATCCCCTTCCTGGTGAGATGAAGGTCTCCTATTTGAGAATGAAACACAGAAGAAAGAAAATTAGATTCTATTGCATCCTTTCTCAAACAATTCTCCTRGCCTAACACATGAGATAAATGAGGCTAGTAACCAAATTTTATAAATTCTGTAGAAATAAATGTATCAGGAATATGAAGCTGTAGGCTCACAAACCTTCTTAAACACTTTTCAACTCTTTTCTGGCATGGTTGTCAATTCTACYAGAGGTTTGTTTTGTACCAGCATAATTGGAAATATCTTCCATCCCTACCTGAGGGAGAGGATCATTTATTTCTCCAGAATAAATTCCTATAGTGATGGCAGCTTTCAGTGTTTATTGGGACGTTTCACTGGAAGCACCCAGGTAAGCATCCAGGTAAGGGCAGAAAAACCCTGTCCTTTTTCTTCTGCCCAAGATTTCAGAAGGCACAGAAAATAAACTGCAAGAAATGCTGTCTGAAGAAAATATTTGAYACTTGTTCTATTAAAACATGTACARTTAAAGTAATTGTCTTCAATATTGCAAGATACCTGAATTTAAAATTTGAGCTGTGATTGTTTGCCGTATTGTATTCAGTACTGGCATGAAGTATGTCATACTCAGCCTCAGAKTGCATCTTTGAGAATATGTCACTTCAATTGATTCTTGCTTTTCATCCTTTTATAATTATTTCAGTTAGAYACTTCTGCACTCYCTCAAAGCAAGCAAACATGGTTTGRTTTTMRATGTGCAAGGGAGAGGAATATAGAGGYAAACATAGAAATAATGCAAAGAAAAAGAACTACAAACAATTTCTCTTTCCAGAAGTTTTTCAATGCTCACATCCTTGAAGAAAATTTTACCCACAGAGCTAATAAATACAAATTGTGATATTTTAGCATTTAAGATTCAGAATCTCACRTTATTATTCTGATAGCAATTAAGGATGAAGTTGTGTGGAGACATCCCRTGAAATTCCATCTGGATCTTAAGTCTTTAAGAGATTAAAAGTCATGATGGGTATCTATTCTCTTTCTTTGTCCCTCAGAAGTGAAGAGATTGCCGTTATATGGTGGGGCTGCTGTTCTTTTCCTTCCAGTCTTCTATTTTGTACCCATAGCCCCTAGGAAAGTTCAGAGCTCACCAGACTGGGCATACATTTAAGGGACAAATCTCAGTGGATTGTGAGTTACTGAAAGCAGTTTACTGCTGTGGTTTCCTTTGGACTTAATTATCTCCAATAGAACAAAMATATTTTGTGCCAGCACTATGACTGTAGCAACTAAAGGAACTTCCACCAGCATGTTCTTTTCTGCCTTTAAGTTTGTATGTCACATTTACAGGTATGAGCTTAGTTGATTCTGGCAAGATTAAATCAAGACAACAAGGCAAAATTTTGTAAGAGGGTCCTTGGAAAACAGACTCACTGTCCTTTCCAAAGTGGTTTCCTGAACCAGAGGGGAGATGTGTTGGCAGAAAATAAGACATGGCTGCTGGAGCTGGTGTTTGTAGCCACTCAACAGCTGTTTAGTAGCCAGATGGTTGGAACAACTGGACATCTTGGTTGCAAAAAGATCTGGCTCTGTTAGTGTATAGCCATAAGGGAAAGTGGTTAGAGCAGAGATTTCTAACCTGGTAACCTTTCTAAGGAGTAAAAATATCCTATAATAGATGACTAAAAGTATCAGCAAGCGATCTTAAAAAAAGGACACTGTGAATTTCTAATTTATTTCTTTGTATTAGCTGTGCTTAATTTGTACAAAATTTTAATTCCCTATTCAATGGCTCCTTGACTTTTCATAAAAACCAATGTTCCTGAGCTTTTTTCACCCTGACCATGTGTGATGACACATGGATTATGTAAATTGCACTCATGTAATAGTTGAAGTGGTGTCCTTGTGCCTCTCTTCTCRATGTATTTCCCTAACCAGATGAGTGAATTCTGCTCAACAGCACATTTTAATAGAGCAAGTACAGATGTGGTTTACTGTGCCCTGTTTGGCTGCAGCATTACTAGGAATATACTTTACGTTTYTAGTCTATTTTAAAGGTTCTTTCTCTTTCTGTAAATCTGTTATGGCTTTGGGGTTATAAGCAGTAGAGTTTATATATTTAGATTTTTTTAAAAATTAATCTTTGCTGTTGAAAGTATTCTACTGCTTACTGTCTTCATCATCTGGAATAGAGTGGTGCACTTTTTCCCAGTGGTTCTAATTAAGACACATTTCTGTTTCACAGAATTCTGCTTAAAAGTGTGGCCACTTCCATCAGTCCTTGGTGGATTCTCTGACTCCAAGCCACWGAAGCCTTTTGGTGAGGGAGGGTTAATTTTTTCCAGTTTTCCTGTCTGCACCATGTGTGTTCTGACTCACCTTGACACATACTGAAATTGCGTCAGAAGTGTCCAGCTACCACCTGATGGGCTGCATGAATCTTTTCTTTGCAAAATCCCTCCCCAAGTAATGGATGTCAGCTGCAATCTGGCAGATGGTGCATGTGCGCACAGCGCACACGTGACTGCTCAGATCTTACACAGTTGTGAATGATTTGTCTTCCCTAAATGAAATCCAGGAGTTTCAGCCTCAGTTCAAATCTGATCATTTATCCTGCTGAAATGCCTTTGTTTGATTTAGTGCTTGGGCTAAATGATGCAGAAAAAAAAATCGGTGCTAATCTGACCTTTGCTCTTACTGTTTGGCTAGACAGGTATCTTGCAGAAAACCTAGATAAGAAAAATATATTTGCCTTTTTTTTGTCTGTGTGATGGTGAACCTTAGTTTCCTCAGCTTTAAAGTAAGAGCTAATCTATTTCACAGTGRGACCTAGTGTATGGAGTTTACTTTGATATCCTTAGGTGAAATATTGTTTTGAGTTGTGAAGTTTTGCTTTGTTTTCCTTAGAAATTAAATTATTCCTCATTTTCACTGCTCACTTAATTATCCAAAGACTTATAGTATCCCACTGACAATCTATCCTAGGCCAATTCTGGCACTCTTTCTGGCTGCCTTCCTGAAGCGCAGGTCTCCTTTCTCCCCCACATATGTCCAATTGTCCCTGAGCCTTCTGCTTTATTGACAGCTGTAGTGCTTCAATGTCATCWGATGCTCTGGTTCATTGCTGCAGCCCTGAGCTTGCAGTGTGTAATGCTTTGCTGAATACAGGGCATCTYTGAGTGCTTTATGTCCCTCAAAAGCACCAGGCAGTATGAGATCTCAAACACAAGAATGACAAGACTGAATTAGCTTTTCGACAGGCAGATTTCAATTTAAGATGAGACTCGGGAAAATATTTGAGGCTGAAAAGGGAAGATAATTATTGAGTCAGAAGCAAATGTTTCTTAAGGTTTCTTCTCTCAGAAGAATGTAGAGTGTATTTTGACTTTCACACTGTGGCATGAAGAACTCCACACAAGTCAAGTATTGTCTTGAGAAAAAGGTAAATGCTTGTATGTGAGTCAAATCTACAAAGTGGGGGACAAGAGGTACAAGGTCCTCTAAGATTTAAGTAGTTTCTTGCCTCTGCATGTTTGTCTAGTTCCCTTTTATACAGTCTGTTCCTTTAATGGCCCTGTTAGCAGGGTGGGAATTTGCCTTTGGCACAGTTCCAAATGTGGAAAGTAACAGTCTAACAGTGAATGAACAACAATATATTTTGATACTATATCTACCATAAGAGGTAATATCTGCTATTTTCTCAAGTTAACCACTGACTGGCTACATTTATAAAATATGCATGGCCTGTTTCTTATTTTTGACTCATCCTTGGCATTAGCTATTTTGCTCAAATGAAAATAATTTGGCTCTTCTTTCCCCTCATGTATTCGAGTCAACAGATGAGAGACAGCAAAATCAGTTAATTGTTAACGTATGTACATGAACACAGAGGACAAATTCCAAACAGAGCAGAATGAGGCACCTGGCTAAGGTTGTCATGCTCCTAGGATCACCCGTTTAATGTAGGTTTACCTTGTTAYACTCTTTTCCCCCACAGGTTAGTGTAGAGGCAGTTTATTTTCGTGGAGATACACCTCATTGTTGAYCTATATTAGGAAGACATTGATTTGCAAATTTTCCTGAAAAATGGATCTTTAAAATTAGGATTTTTTCTTTACCAACAGAGTGTTTCCTGATGGACAACAAAGTTTGCCACATAGCATTTAAGCAGCTGTGAGTAATTGATTCTTCTTTCTAGTTGCAGTTGAAGAAAGAATAAATCCATCCTAGCTAGCAGCAGGATAAAGTCATGTTTCTCTAATGGTTTGAGCTGGCATGACCTATCCTATGCCTCTGTGTAAGCTGGAGCAGACTGCTTTTGAAAAAAATGGATGGAGTGGTCTTTAAAAATCTTTATCAGAAGTGGTTCGGTGTCATGCTGCCTCTCTTTCTACAATCTCAACTACAACAATATCTCTTCAAAGAAAGATTTTCTGTCTTGTGTTGCCTCACATTTCCTCCTCCGTTTCGGTTACTGGTGACATTTGAGAGTGTGGAACTCAGGTGCACAGGAAAATTAACAGTGAAGTGTTTTCCTCGGAATGACGGGCACTGTGCTGTTATGCTCTGTTTCTGGAAAGGGTTGTTGGAGGGGAAAAATCTCAAGTTTATAATTCCACCATTCCTGTCCTATTAAGAGCTCTATTAAGGCTGTAGAGGAGCCCCCACAGAACCTCAGCAGCCACACCTTTMCCATCGAGGTCTCTTTGCACTTCTGGCTGTTCTCTCCATCACTGATGTGCTTGTGCCACATGTGGCCATCCTGCRGTCTCATAGACCAGCAATAGCTTCATTGAAGTCACTGCCCATCAGCATCTCATCACAAAAATGGGACATTAGGAACATGGGCTGGTGCCAGACTCTCAGGCTATGGGCTTATCTGCAGCGTGTCTCTCTATCCCTGAAGGACAATGGGCACTATCCCATCCTTTTGTAACCCACAAAGAATAAACATCTCTCCCCAGCCTGGAGATGGCTCTGTTGGTATATTCTGCAAGGGTCATTGGTCCAGAAATTTTCTTCATTGAGGGGAAACTGGAGACAGGACACAATATAATTCAAGACTGACAACACAAATGTGGTGGTTTTTCCATGGAATATGGAGCACATGATGCATGGACTGTTGGGAGAATGATAGCAGAAAGAAGTTCTTAGGATGTGTTTGTGTGGAAGAAAAAGAGGGAATAGAAAGCAAGCTTTTGGGAACAAAAATCTATCCCTGAGGCACCWTGTCAGGAAACCAGATGTTGTCACAAGACATTATTTATTGTCAGCTAGAGTCACAGCCCATAGTTGGACAGGATGTGTTTATAGCTGTATCTTGCACTAGCCAGAGGCAAGAAGGAGACCTTAAGCCAGATATCCCTCACATCCTGTACACACCAGCATTTCTTAGCCTTACTGACCTGTGATCATCCAGATTTGACCAGGATGGTGCACAGTAACCAGGGAAAATGCAGACATGGTGTAAGCCTTTCAAAGGTATATGTTTAGTCTTCCTTAGAGCCAATTTTGTTGGTGCTGCTGCTGTTAGACACTGCTTAATTCCATCCTATTTTAGTGAATTGGMTCTTACTGGGATGCTGAACTAACCTGTGTGATGGAGTGTGTCAGTTGTGTGCTCTGAGCCCTTGAACAGCAAATTCTGCACAGGGGAGAGTTGTTCCCTGCAGTGGAATCTGTTTGTAAGCAATGCTGAAGGTTAAACGACCAGGGCAGCAGTGTTGCCACCACTCTGGTCTGTGGCTTGTGAATGGTTAATGCAGTGAAATAAATACCAAGATGAATGCCTCGACACATAAATAAAGCAGATTAAAAACAAGGAAATGTGAATGAGTTGCTTTAGGTTAATGTATTAACATAGAGCAAGTTACTCTGCTGATGGGTGGTTATGGAAAGAGGAGCCATAAATAGAAGTTGCTGAGTTGTGTCCCGTGTCAGGCCTGTCTAGTGCTCCTTATCCTTTGCTCCTTCAATTTTTAGCTGTGGAGATTTAATCTGAGCTGCTTGTCATTGAGATGGTGAAACAGAGCAAAGAGAGTCTATGCATTAGGGAATCCGGGAAGTAAACAGCTTTAAAATTAAAAAAAATACCAGCCAGATACTTTTACAATAGTAAAATAATACAATATTAGTGTTGGGGTGACCCTGTCTGCATGTTAGGCATCCACCAAAGCTGCTCTCTCACTGTTCCATTTGGCTGGGCAGGGCAGAAAAGATACAAAATGAAAGGTTTCTGAGTTGAGATAAGAACAAGGAGAGATCACTCATCTGTTACCATCATGGACTAAACAGACTGGAATTGGGAAATCAATTGAAATATTACCAATCAGATAAGAGTAGCATAATGAGAAATAAAACTAAATATTAAAAACACCTTCCCCCCACCCCTCCTTTTTTCTTGGGCACAACTTTTCTTCTGAGTTCTCTGCCTACTTCCCTACCCTGGGTCAAGAGGATGGAGAAGGAGGGTTGCATTCTGTTCATCACGCATTGTTTCTCATGGCCCTTTCTCCTCAGTGGGAGGACTCCTCACACACTTCCCCTGGTCCAGTGTGGTGTCCCTCTCATGGGAGACAGTTTTCCATGAATTTCTCCAACGTGAGTCCTTCTCACAGGCTGCAGTTCCTCACAAACTGCTCCAGCATGGGTCCCTWCCATGGGGTGCAGTCCTTCAGGTACTTCTGTAGCCTGGGTTCCCCATGGAGTCACARGTCCTTCCAGAATCGTTTTCCAGCATGGGTGCTCCTCTTCCCAGGGTCACATCTCCTGCCAGGAATCTTCTCTAGCATGCACTTCCATGGGATCACAGCCTCCTTTGGGCATTCACCTGTTCCAGGGTGGGGTCCTCTGTGGGCTGCAGGTGGATTTCTGCTCCACCACGGACCTCCAWGGGTAATCCCATCTCTGGAATCTGAAGTATCTCCTTCCTCCCCGAGTTTGGTGTCTGCAGGGTTCTTCCTTTCATATGCTCACACTTCTCTCCAGCTGCAGTTGTGCCAGGTGGATGGAGCTTTGAACATCCTGGTCTGCTGGAAGGAATCCCTGCAGATGRGTTGGAACTAGATGATCTTTCAGCATAAACCATTGATTCTATGGTTCTGTGAATAAAAACTCTACTGTGAGCATTGAAGTGTATACAGCTTCAATGAACCAATGAATGGTCAAGCAAATATGCCTGCTTGATTTTTTTTTTTTT
>NW_026623332.1:848655-872344 GCF_030028575.1 Malurus melanocephalus | reverse complement strand
TTTTTAGGTGCAGGACTGAAGTGTTTGTAAACAGAAATCTAATCCTGCAATCAATTGTACTCGGGTTGATTATAGTAATCAAAATGGATCCTGAGGTTAACTTGTGGTGCTCTGTAGACTGTTAAAATGTGTTTCAGTTTCACTTAGTCTCAAAATACTGAGTCAGAGGGGTGTGGCTCTGCTTGGGCTTTGATGAAGATGAATTTTCAGAATGTAGTGCAATACAGGACTGAAATAATGTTGATAAGTAAAGAAATACACCATGAAGAGGAAAGTTTATGCTTGACCATTCTTCTGAGTGTTCTTCAAGCAAGTAATCTTAATTATAAAACCTGTAAATCCCACTAAATCCCACTAAATCTCCAGCTTCTTCCTTGTGCCTAGGTATATGGATAGTCAAGAGCCCTGCTGCCCTCTTTCCTTTTCCTTTACTGTTTTTCTCTTTAGACTAAAATGCACTATAAGGTTACTGAGAAACTTCAGTCAATGTTGAATGTAGTGAAATCTAGGTATCAGAAAGTATTCTACATAAGTAGAAGTATTCCATAATCTAAAATAGTTTKTTGCCATTTTAATATTAAATATAAACTATTGGTATTTTGTCTTTTAACTTTTAACTAATTTTTAACATGGACATTAGAATCAGTTGATGCTTCTTTTCTTCTTTTGTCATTTGTCATTCGTCTTGTCCATTAATTAGGAGGTCAAGACACTAAATTGCCCAGTAAGTATGTGTTAAAAATTGTGTAAACATAATTTATTACTAATAAACATTACAAAAAAAATCCTTCAAAACAAGATCAATTGAAGTCAAGTTTTCTCTTTCCTTTTCTAGATCCTTGTGAAGACAGACAAAGTAAGGGGAAAGGGTGAACTTTGGAGGAAGGCTACCCTTAGTCTGGTAAGTGTAATTTCCATGGCCTCCTGTGTAGTCAGTGGAAAAAGATAAGGCCGTTCAGATTTAATAAAGTGTAGCTGCTTTGAGCTTTTGTTCTGAATCTTTTCTGGAAGAGATGATCTCCCTCCATCTGCAACAGAGAAAATTCCTGGAGCTTATAGAGTAATCATAGAATCATTGCCCAGAAGCAGCAGACAAGCACCAGCAGTTTCTTCCAGAGGTGTAGGAAAGCTCTGGAGATTTTATTTTTTGAATCAGATGGGGAAGCAGGCAAGTGAATTAACTGGTATATAATATCAAGAGAAAGCCCAGTCTTGCCTGACAGCAGTGTGTGCTTGCAGCTCTGTATCCTTGCTCACAAAGCATGAACTATTAGTGAAAACAGGCTTTTCTCTCCTACAGTCCTCTCACAAGCACTGAGTAAAACATTAGGACAYGTATGCAGTTTCCAGTCACTGCATTAATGAAAAGGAACTGAATTGAACTCTGAAAGGTTCCCATCACACAGCTGGTTCAAAAGCTGTGGTGAGATGCATTGAGCTGAAGTTCATTATCATTTTTCATGGCTGTAGTGCTTTTAACTGATTTTTTCTACCCCCGATGATTTACATCTCTCCCTTACTGGGATACAGTCCTGACCATTCTTTGCTTTTCAYCTTCCCAAGGAATTTTTTGCCCTTTGAACAGGTAAAGATGAGTATCCACATTCACAGGTCATGCACTCTGGAATGTTCACACTGTGTACTGATAGCCTGTCCTGTTCCGCTTTTCTTAAACTGATGGATRTAAGAAAGAATAGAATCAGCCCCCAACACCTTGGAGATTTCCCTTTGCCCTCAAGTCACTGCTTGTTTTATTACCCTCACAAAATTATTTCTCTCTCAGAAAAGTCACCTCCATGAAAAGCCCCTCCTGAGCAGTGGCTCGGGCAGGCAGAAATTTTATATGTGGGGAAGATCCTTCCTTGTGGATGGATCACTGTGAAGAGCGGAGATAGTTCAACACATTCCAAGGGATAAACTTCCCAGATTACTCAAATATAATTCCACTAATTATCATTAGCGTGGGGAAAAATAGTTATCTGTTGTGGCTGGCATAAATGCAAGTGTCTTCTCTTTTAAATCAGTGGATTTGCAATTGAAGGACTCCCTCTGTCCTTGGGCTTCCTTTAAGGCAGCCTTAAGATGCACTCTTTTTTCTCATTCAGGAAGCTGTCATTAAACATCAATAACCTTTTATTATTGAATTTAGCTGGATTTGAATTGGTGACCTAGAGATTAAAATTTCAGACTCTGTTACTTATTAAAAGAGCCATTTGAATCCCTGATGGTTTTATTATTTAGTACCTGGACTTAGATATTTTCTTCTTTCATTTCACGAAGGTGATTTTCACATGTCTTTTGTGATTTAGAAGCTACCTTTTATTGCAGAGCAAATTTAGTATGCTAATTCATCACTTTGCCATGATAAACATTAGTCTTCTCAGCCCTGATTCCTGCAAATGTTCAATCACACTCTTTCTTTTTTAACACAGTTACTAAAAGCTACATGGAGGCAGGAATTTATCAGGATAAGATTTACTTCCCTAGCTTTCCATTGAGCAAATGCTATATGCTGATCCTTCACAGGGTATAAAAATATAGAATAGATATTATTAAAATATATCTTTGCTTATGTGTAATTACAACAGCTTTATATGAAACACAAAGCATAATTTTCATTTTCTAGCACATGAAATACTCAAATTGCTTGATGTTGCTAGTTGCKAGAATGTCTGACACTGTTTTAGCAGGATCAAGTGAACAAATAAAGAGGTATAAGCTGAAAATTGCATTTAAAAGTAACACCATTTATTGTAGCATAATAAAAAATCTCAGGCATCTGAATGTTGGGGCATAAAAATACTATTATTTGGAGGCTAAAAGTAGAATACTAGAGCTATTCAATTTCTTCTACTCTTCTTCAACAGTGACTGGAAGCTAAACCTTTGAGGACTGCATTGGAATCCCATGCAAACATTTCATTTGCAAAGTCTAGAACAGCTGTGCTCTTTAAAAAAAATCTTTTTCATAGTCTATTATTTATTATTGTATATTATAAAGAAGGCACTGCTTGTGAAGCAATAAATTTAAAAGCATGATTTTAAGATAAGTTTTTTTTAAAACTCAGAAATTGATCTCAGACATTCTGTGAAGTTTCTAGGTACCATATTTATGAAAGATGACTTCATTTTATCCTTGCAGATTCTAACCAGGCAACAACTTTGCAGAGTTGATTCTACTGCTGAGGTGATGCACCAGGGACAAAACCTAAAGGCAGTTTCAATATCAGGTTCTAGACTTATAACTAATAGGTCATTCTCTTTTTCCTCTTGCATTATAAATTTGTGGGAAGAAAACWAACTTTTTTTTTAGAAATGCTTTTGATGATTGTTTAAGACTCCAACAGCTCAGTCGTGCATTTGTTTTAATTTAGCATGCATTACATTACTAATGGAAGATTTTTTTGTTATCAAAGTATTCTTGCAAGACTTAAGTCACAGCTTTTAGCTGAGGCATGTAAGTTATATCTTTTACTTATCGGCAATTACAGGTACCAGATTTTTCAGGCTTAATGTGGCCTAAACAACATCACAGTCCCACAGAGGTTAAAAAACCTTTACCTACTAAATTGGCATTTATTTTTCCTTGTTATCCTAAATACCTGTGAAACTTGTGGAAAGAGCAAGCCCATGTACCACCCAGGAGCTCTTTCCAGCTCCTTCATTCAGGTATGAGCTGTGGCCACATGATATTTGCGCATACATTTCACCCCTGTTTTCTCTGTTTTAATTCCCAGGAAATCCCAGCTCTAACATACGTGCATATAGTCCAAATACAACCTTGCAGCGAACAGAAGCCCTGCCTGAACTAAGTAATTTTTTTTTTTTTTTAGATTTTCAGACTCCTGAGAGTTGTTCAACTGTTCTGTGGCAATGTAATTAAAAGCAGAGCATTGTTTAGGGCAAATGAGACTGTCCTCATGAATAACTTATATTCTACAAGAGCTGGCTTTGTGTCAGCATATATAGAACAGCCAGAAAATAAAGCAATGGATACCTCATTTGCACAGCTTAAAATCAGTGGGCATTCTTTTACTTTTCACATGAGCTCCTTAACCAGGAAAACTATATTTTTCCATATGGCTAAAAAAGAGATACTTCAAAGAAGCAGAGTACAGTGGAAAGAAGATAGCTCCAAAAGTGAAAGGACAGGGCACTTGTTGGTCTAGAAGGAGAGTGGAGTTGTTTTCTGCCTTTTACACAGGTGAAATAGAGGTCTTCATTGATGTATTTCTAGAAAAGGAATAAACAAAATATTTCTCTGAATGTCACATGATAGTTAATCTTTTTATTGGTCAGCACCTTTTGCCTGACACCCCAATTCTAGTCCCAGCTACAGATTTTTTCACCTGTGCTTCATGGATTTTGTTTACTGTTTTGCCACTGTGCAAAAACCCCAGGAATAATATAACACTCATCAAGTCAGAAAATACTGATATATGCACACCTCCCCCACCTTCCCACACATGTTTTCTGTTTTCCTGTTTGATTTGGATTACAATTTCATTATTGAGAAAGTAAAATCTGTTGCCAAATTAGTTTTTTGACCATTTCAATCTGCCATAGATATAAAGGTAAGAGTCTTAGAGAATGATGGGAGATGGCAGAATGACTTTCTATCTTTCTTGGACGGAGACAGATATTAAACGCAGAGCATTTATTAAGAAATTTGAGTGTTATTATGCAATGCCCTCTGGATTTTCAATCTGTATTTTTACACAAACTTTGGAGCAGTTTAGGAGAGATTTTCATTCAAGAGTGGATTTCCTTCATGTTAGGTTGACTCCAGTGCATGAAGGGACACGATCTAGAGGGCCTTGTGGGTGCTGTGCTTGTATACAATATTGGCATCTTCCATACAGAGCATAGTTATGTTCCTTCCTCCTGATTCACAAGGTTTTGTTATGAGAAAACCTTCATAATTTAAACTATAAAGTAATTATGTTTTATTTTTGCAGGTTGAAAGGYGCATTATGCCTTTCTGTTGTAAAAAACACCTGAAAAACACATGGTTTTAACTACTAGATTTAAGTCTATTTTCCAATGAGTACTTTCTTTCCAGCAGCACCATCAGGAAGAGCAGAATATCCTTTACTAGACTGATAGCTACAGATCAGAAAATGAGTTAGAAGGCCCCATCCTAATTCCTGCCTGCCCACAGCTCAGCAGCTGTTGATGAGCACACTGCTCAGTGCATTTTGGCACAGCTGCACCCTGGTGTCAGCAGGGTCCTTCCCCTCTCCGTCCCCACCTTACCCCACACCTGACTGCAGGACAGACAGCAAAAAGCACCCCATGGTTTGCCCCATGGCTTGCAGGTAGTGCTGAGGGTTATTCCGTGTTCTTGCAGGCCACAAGGAAATGGGAAGRTACAAAAGGAGAAGGTTCCCTTTGCCCAAAGGACAAGAGGCAGGCAAAGCTTTGTGTTATTTGGTCCTGCAGCCTTCTCCTCATCGAAAGGCTGATGCAGAAGTTGGCTGCAGGCTGCCTGATTTCCATTGCAAGGGTGACATTCCCCTTTTTGTCCCATGCTGAGAGCAAAGCAGGACGGGGACTGTGAAAAGCAGCTGTTTTCTGTCTGTTTAAAGGGAATTTTTCTGCATCTTTAGCAGATAGCTGGGATAGTTACAGGGYAAAAATGACAAATTACCAGAATAGTACAGGGAGACTAGTTCTTAACAAGAAATTGCAGAGATTACCTATAATTTCTACTGAGCAAAAAACATGCTATTTTATCACTTTCCAGTAAACTAGCTCAGTTTCTTTTGAGGAGAGGAAGATTTAGATGAAACGGTATTTGGGTGGAGATGCATTTAATAACATTTTATGGCATACTATTTTTTACAACAAGCGTAAGGCTTGTCATTTTTACTTGTCTACAGTAAGAAAAATGACAGTCTGTTTGAACACTGTAAAACTGCAGTTGAGGTGAGGCATTTTCACCTCTGCCTRCATTTTCAAAGCAGGGCTGAGGTGAGGGAAGCAGATAACTAGAGGTGAGCTGACAGTGTGCCATCTGAGTGCTTGAGAAGCCACAGCTGAAATTAGAGGGTAAAACATCACCCGAAGCCTTCATCTGCTCCACTCGCACCTCATTTGGGGTGCTGTGTCCAACTCTGGGGTTCCCAGCACAAGAAGGATGAGGACCYGCTGKAGCAGGTCCAGAGRAGGGTCACAAAGATGATCAGAGKACTGGAGCACTTCTCTTATGAAGATGGGCTGAGAGTTGGGGTTTTATACCATGKTGAAGACTTGAAATACCTTAAAGCAGCTTTCCAATACCTAAAGGGATCCCGCAGGAGAGTTGGAGAGAGACTTTTCACAAGGGTATGTAGTGGGAAAACAAGGGGCAATGACTTCACCTGAAACGATAGATTTAAACAAGATATTAGGAAGAAATGTGAGGGTGGTGAGGCACTACARCAGGTTGCCCAGAGAAATTGTGGATGRCYCAGCCTAGTCCAAGGTTTGATGGGGCTTTGAGCAGCCTGGTCTGGTGTAAGGTCCCTGCCCATGGCAAGAGGGTTGGAAMCAGATGATCYTTAGGATCTCTTCCAACCSYAACCATTCCAGTCCTTGCTGTACTGATAGACTTAGCTCCCTCTTTGTTCCCCCATGCAGATCACCTTCACCCTGCCGTGCTCTGAGTCAGTCAGTCCAAGGAGAAGTGGTGCCAGTTCAGGGCTATGGATCCCTCTGAGATGAGTGTCAACCCTTTCTGGACTGGAAAAGTGGATGGAGCACACTTGTTCMCCCCTGCTGTCTGCACRTGCACTCTGACCCTGCWGATGAATTTGKGTACRYRGGTGTCCTGGTTCTGTCCAGGACAGGGTTAATTTTTGCAGTWGCCCGGAGGTGCCATGGCCAAGGCCAGGGAAGGGACTCTCTTCCAAGGAAAAGGGCYCTCTTCTGGTTGGGGTGGCTATGGGTTGAATTGTTGGGTCTTGGCTCCCTGGTGAGCATTTTGCATGTGAATCACTCTGTCTCTTGTACASTTTTGTCATTWATACTGTTGCTGTAACTGYTTGTTTCCTAACCTCATTGCCATTTCCAGTAAATTGTTCTYATCTCAGTCTGTGATCTTTACCTTTTGTGCCTCCAATTCTCCTCTCTGTCCTGCTGCAGGGGAGGGAGGAAAGGGGACTCAACAGCATGTGATTTTAGTGGTATCCCTAAACTAGAAAATATCATTCCTAAGCCACAGCAACGGGTCAGGTTGTGGATGTAAGCAAAATCTTGGGTCTCCATTTTTTGCCATTTGCCTCCCCTRYATTGAGCACAMCAGTGGGTCGAGGCAGGAACCYTCCAAGCAAGGCAGGATAGGGGAGRCTGGGCAGGGGTGTGTGCAGGCAGACAATTTGCAGCCAGAAGTGAGAGACGCGGATGCAGGAGTGTGGAGGTGGATGGGGCGAAGTCCAGGAATGTCCTTAAATATTTTGTTTTGACAGGGTCAGCTTGGCTGGGCAGTGCTCACTGTCAGCCTGCTCAGGTCTGGCCTGTTCTGCCCCACAGAATGTCTGGGTCACTGCTTGGTGTGGTTGTAGAGGGGTGAAAGCCGGGTGAGACATGTGGAAAACCTGCAGCTGGAGGGAAGTGAATGTGCAGAGGGAGAAAGTCAAAATATCTTCATGTTCCATTTGACCTCTGAAGTTGTCCCCAAACTCTGTTAGGTTAAACAAGTGACAGTGTCTTGGCAGATTACCTGTGGAGGCACCAAACTCGACAGAATTTGAAATTTTGTTTTCCAAGGATGATACCTTGAACTGGTTTTGGGAAGCATTACCTTCTCAGGTGCCATCCCCAAGCATTTTCATGCATTCCTGCTTGTTCGACTGTCAAATCACTGAGAAAAATATGATTTTGTAGTCAATGGGAGAGACAACCAACTCTCAATTCCCAGCCAAGTTCCTACAYGTAGTTCTTACATTTAAAGCCAAACATATTGTTGATTGAGTGTAGTGGCATGTTGCATAGATCTGGGTTGTTGTTTTTTTTTATTTTATTTATTTTTTGAGATTTCTCCCCAGTAATAGAAGTAACAAGCAGTTTACTGGACTCTTCACCGTTCTTTCCAGCCTTTAAATACTGARAACATTTTACAGACAGCATTAACTTCATTTAAATAAAGATTCATTTAAACATCCTCTTCTGTGACATAATTAAATCAGTTACCATATTTCTGTCACTCTTAGTTTACGCTTGTTAGGAAAAAGTTTATGCTAACCACAGTGGCTTATTAATCACTTGTCAGAAGTATAATTTTTAAGTTAGTTTAGAGCCAATTACTTAAAGAGGCTGTATAAACATTCTTCAAGTAGAATTAAGAAATACATATAAAACAATTTAGCCTTCACCTTAAAAGATGTAGTAGCTATTACATTTTAAACTAAATGCCCTGTGTGGATGTTCAATTCTATTTGTGTGAAGAGATAACAGAAAGTTGAAGTAGCCCACTGGGTTTTTTTTTTCTGCAGGAACTTTTAATTCACTTGATTTACAGAAAATTCTTAACAACAAGTGACAAGGTTGTAGGCAGTTGTTTCCTTGGATCTCAGTAGGATGGAAGTGAGAAAAACCCACAGTGGCCCACCACCCATGCTGGAAATCTCAGAGAAAATCACTATACCAGGTCTGGATCTCTAGGATTCCCAGCACGAAATTTGTCTTAAAATATGGATTTCCTTTCCTTCTTAGACCATTTCATACTAGTTCAGGAATGTGGTGGGATTTCCTTAAGGACATGTCAACAGGAACAACACAGGATGCCAGCTTTTTTTTTCTAAATATATCAGTTGTTGCATTATTTTGGTCAGTCTGAAAAATTCTGAGGGTTCAATTCACAAAGTGCCTATGCTGTGATTCTTCATCATCAGGAGAATTCCTGGTTGCTGCTCCTTCATCTTTGGGGGCATTGCAGCGGAGTGCAAATACTCTGCTCATTGTGTTGGAACCACAAGATGTGCCAGCAGAGCCTCACAACAGGGAGGTGTTGAGTCAAGGCTTCTAGACACGTSATTTAATATATCTATTGTTAGAAAGTACAAGTTTCAACACACCTGCTGTAAAAAATCACTGACAAGGGCTTTACTGCCAGCTTGTTACGCTTCTTGCTCTCCCTCGAGCACGTCAGCCTTTAGTAGGCATTAAGRTTTTTCAGTTTCCATCTCTTATGCCAGTGGTGAATTGCAGCACTGTAATTTAAAATAGCAAACACATACTATGCAGCTGAAAATAATGAGAAATTTAGAACAACTGTACGGGCAGATGGTTTTATAGTCCCAGCTTTCAAAAGAAGATATAATGCTATTCAGTCTTGAATTAAGAGAGGCAGGGATCCTTTGAACTYATCCAGCTATTGGGCAGTCCTCATTACAAACAATGAGGTCCATATCTTTGCCAAAGTATTAATATCTTTTTTTTCAGAACAACTGAAATTAAATGAACACAGAGATCTTATGAATTTTGAAGAGAACTATTTCCACAAAACCATGCAGCAAAAATTGATGCAAAGAGGGTGAATAGACCTCTTATTTGTGACAATTGAAATTACATGTGACTGCATCATTTAGAGGTGTTAGATTAATTTTTTCTTTAGAGAGACCTTTGTTCAATAGTATAATTGTAGAACGATGTGTAATATCTGATTAGTTCCGAGAGAATTAACTTTTTCATTATAATTTCAAAAGAGTGACCAGCAKCAGTGTTTCTCCTGTCCTTAACAGGATACCAGGAACTGAAAAGCAATAAGCAGTTAGAAATCAGAAATCATCCTGTGAATTTCCAATGAGCCTTAGCCTTACAGTTATGCAGAGGACAATTACYGCATTTTTTTAACCTCAATGAAGTGCACTAAAGTCATAACACTAAGGAACTTGTATCTTTTTGTGCTTTATTTTGCCAGATCTGAGCTCCTGATTTGCAATACCAAAGCCATCAGGCTTTGGCTGAAGACTAAGGGGAAAGTGGTGATTAAAACATACCTTCCCCAGGACTGATTGCCTTGCTTACATAATCGATTATTTGTCAGAATTTAATTCCTGTTCTGTTTCTTTGATAACACTGAAGTAATGACAAAAGAGTGACCTATATGTTATGGTGCTGAATCCTGCCCAGGAAGATGTGGATTCCTTTCTCAGTTCTGCTCCACATTTCCACTGTTGCCTTGTGCAAGTTACTGAGTCAGTCTGTGCTTTATTGTGCCTAGCAAACTTGAATGGCAAGGAGTCCCCAGCTCATAGTTCTTGTGCAGAAAAATACCCACCAACTTTGGATCCTCTAAAAGCTGTGAGCAAACAGCGGTGCTATGATCAAATTAATTCCACTAAACTGGAAAACAGGAAAAGGCAAATGATGAAAAAGAAGGTAAGCAGATGTATTTCTTTACACTACAGAAATATTTTTTCACTCCTAGCATGTTTCATTTTTTTTTGAAATTTTTCTCAACTTTTCTCAAATGACTGCATATTGCTTTTTATTCAGCCTTTACAATTTACTCAGCTTTYCTAAGCATTGATCTAATGAAACCTTTGAGAAGAAATCAGCAAGAAGAAGAAAGCTCTGACCTATTCCTATTTACAGTACCATCTGTTCATTCCTGCTAGAGTATTTCTCATGCCCAACATGTTTTCTTTTCCTTTTACCTTGAAARCTAAATTTAAAAGTCTTCATTGTCAGAAAATATAGTTTTATTGTCAATATGGCCAGCAATCAAGGAATATAGCTTATCTCCCCAGTARCAATTTGCTCTTCTGCACAAATGTCACACCTCAGTACCAGCCTGGGCCCTTGGAGAGGTGGGTCATTGCATCTTCATGAGGGGCWTTGTAGTGACAAATGGTTGAAATCCTTCCACTGCTCTTTTTACATTAAGAAATGTAGAGACGCATTTTCCTAAATAAATGTTCCTCCCAGGATTTCAGTTCTGTTGGATGTACTCTTACTGTCTGATGGCACAGCCCACAAAGGACTTCTGTGGGAGTTTTCCCATTGATTTAATTATTTACATTGTTTCACTTCACATTATTGACTCTACGCAATGCAGTTCTGAGCCTCAGGCTGAAAATTTCTAAAATGTGAGACTTCTGTCAGGAACACCTCATTCTCAATGAGAGTGAAGATTCCCAAGACCAGAAATATTACTGTGGCTCGAGTCAAGGGAAAACAACAATCTATATGTTCCTGCTTATTCTGCACATTTTATACCACCCAGAAAAGACATATGAACATAGATTTACATTTTTATTTAGCCATCTTTTAATTTAATCTCTCCATCCTTCAGTAAGTTAAGCACAGAAGCTTTCCTTGTGTTTTTTTTTTTTTTTTTCCTCTCTTGTTTCTCCTCAAAAGCTGTAGCAAGCTAAACATTAGCATCTGTTGCTCCAGGAAATATTTTGTGGATTTCTTAGAATCTGCAGGTGGCTGTGCTTGGCTGCATCTCCCAGTCTTACTGCTTCTGTGTYTCTCTGACACAAAGATATAGAAGAAATAGCACACAGAATTAGCATGGTCTGGAGAAAGAAATACCTTTTTGGGAGTTTATGCCTCCCAGACATAACCAGRTTTTTTACTTTCCATGAAAATTTTTGAGATTTCTTCCCTGTTGTTGGTTTATACTAAGAGAAAAACTGACATTTTTTTGTGTTCATTATGTTTATTTATTTATTTGGCATGAAGGCACTGGCAGTGACTAGTAGCTGAGTATTGGGGGCATTTTTGAACAGAAATCCTAATAATCTACTTGAGCCCAGGGACAAGACCTTTCCCTGCCCACATCTGATATCAGTGCAGAACTGTACAGCTGCAGTGGAGCAAAGCACTTTTTTATCTCTGAATTTGACAACAAAACCCCAAACTTCCTCCATGTCCCATGGGAGACAGTGGGGGATCTTTCCTGATGTGTTTCTAAAACAATTATGCATTTTTAATTTTTACTCAAGTTTTATGCTTTATTTTCTCCCCTAGTCAGGTCTCTGAATTTGGTCTCTATTCTGATACTGGTTCATATTGTACCTTTGGACTGTTTCTTGATACATTTCTGTCTCTGCTGCCCAACTACCTATAAAACAAGGGTAAAATATCTCCAGTTTCCCTGAAATGCTTTACAATTATTGTAATAGCTGCATTTTGATGTAAACTTGKAAATAAATAGAAGAACACAGAGTACAACTATAAACATGCCAACAGGTTCTTAGCTGAATTTAATTCCATTTTAAATAAGTAGGTATTTATTGCTTCTTGTGACTTTGCTTTCTATAGTGGAATAAAGATGATAATACTACAACATATATCAGATAGATAGATTCACATTTTTGTGGTTGGGAATACGTTAAACTTTTTATGTCTTCTTGCAGTGTTTTCCCGGCAGTTTGTTTTCGTTGTTTTTTTTAGCAAAAATCCCAAAACAAATCTAACCAAATGAAAAAGCACAAGAGGTTTTTTTGGTTTTTTGTTTTTTTTTTGGAATGGGAAAAATAAACACTCCCAGTCATTTGTGTTTATTTCCCAGATGGCATATTATGAAGCTGTTACTACATAAGGTCTTAATATTTCCGCAGTTTGTAACTCCAAGTACTAAGTTTTGTTGATTTTTCTCACTGTGTTTGCCACACAGCTTACAGATATTTGTGTCATTTWCTTGTAGTTACAAATCTACATGCGATTTTAAGGGATCACTTTTAAGGAAGAGCTGATCAAAAAGTAAACCATAGTAAAGTCTGTGTGAATTACAATGCATCTATGTATGATGTATTTCTCTTTTCTTTGGGTTTTGTTGCCTTTAGAGGCTTTGGGTTGTATTTTGTAGTAGAAGCAGAGAGAAAGTTAAGGCAGTTTTTAAATGCTGTGTGATCAAACACAWTGTAAACTTTTACCAGATGAACCATTAATTCTTTCTTTTTACAATTCCATTTCCTGAGAGAGAAAATGTTTTTGTCTTCAGAGTCTTTGCCTCATCTGTGAGATTTCACTTAATGAGGATGGCCAGATCCCCAGACGATATTGAGGAACACCTTCACTCTGATACAAAGTTGGAGTCAGCAGGAGTTTTGCTTTTGGAGAAACGAAACAAAGACTGTACTCCACTGGTCCTCTGTCTGTGCCTTCCGGGCAAAGCAAGAGCCTCCAAAATTGGAGGATACCATTCTCATGGGGTGCAGCTTTACAAGAGGTGAAGGCAGCTGAGGTGATGGGACACAAACATTTTCCCCGGCTTTACTGCAACAAGAATGTCACTCCATCTGCTGTGTAGGACAGCTCACACTGAGGGGTTGTGCATCTCATGCGTGCACTCATGTTTGTGTTGGTGATTTAAGCTGGCAGRTAGCTGAAGGCACCCCGAGATCTGKTGCAYAGTRACATGCCACAAAGCACATTGCTGTTACTCTGTGATTTTGCCCAAGGAAGGCAGTGAGCTCAGAATGAGATGCTGAGGCTGCTCATTGAGCAGTTTGGTGCCTTTTCTCCTGCCCACAGAGCTGCTGAGCTGCCCCGTGAGCTGCGGAGTGACGAGAAAAGTTGAACGCATGTTGCCACCCAGAAATATTGTGCAAAGACGCTTCTGGTAATGCAGTGAGTTCTTCCTCAGCAAACCCAGGGTGAGGTTTCTCACTCACTCCGGTGAGTGTCTGCAGACAAAGCTGTCCATGTGGTTGTCCAGCTTTGGCACATGATTATGTACTGTTTTTAACATGCTGCTGCAGTGTGGTTTTTCCCAGATGTATGATGAATTACRCCATTCAGTTCAAACTATAATTCCATAAAAATTCCATAATTAAATKTGTTAAACTTTTCATCCCCTTCTGACCATCTGAAGAACCTCACATCCTTTTTATACTGCGATTTTGTTTTGCTCTTCCCTCTCCTTTCAACATCTTCTTTTGGTTTCTCAAAYGCTTAGGGCAATACAAAGTAAGAAATAAATACATCAAGGCTCTTTGGTATTGTAAAGATGTGAAACTCTTACCATGTTCTCATGGGGGCATCACATCCCATCATTCATWAAAAAATCCTGTGGTTAGATCAGATATTTTAGAGGTTACCTCATTCACATTAAAAGTCAAAGGCATGTCTTTAACACCTCCAATGATTTTTAATGGGGGCATCTTTAAAACTTGAAAAAATGATGTATCATTTCAAAATTTGAGTGTGTCTGGTTCTGATTATGAAAGCTTAATACYATTTTAAATTCGAGCTGAAAAATATTAATTGTGCTTATTCCTTAAGTCAAARGCACTTTATATCTGTTTCTATGGTGATAATAATATAATACACAGGGAATGTTAACAGGCTGAAGCAGACTGGATCCTGAGGTGATCTGAGCAACTCCTGGGAGGGTTAAGGGTCCTTAGCTCCTGGCAGATATGGAGTGGAACATATCAGAGGAAAAACACTGCATTTTACAGGGTAAAAACTTTCAMCTTTTGCCAATTAGGAGTGGAGTCTGTTGTACAGTGCTGCATAATCCTGTTAAAAGCAGCCAGAAGTGACTCCACAGCAAGTGACAGAAACAAACGTAAAACCCCATCCTGTGAGGTACAACAGGGTCTGGGTTCCTGCTGGAACACTTAATCTTGTCAGCAGGGATGTTTACCTGTGTGACATCCAAATAGTGACTCAAAGCAYCACCAATCCCCACAAATGCATTCCAGGGCTGGTGGCATACAGTGAGAATGAATGAGCAGGAGAGTGCTGACAGCTAGAGTGCCACGCAGGAACCCAAGGAGAAGTGGGTTTTACTTCTGTTCTCAAACAATTGGTAAGTGAAGTGAAGGTATTCCATTAATTCATTCTCTACCCCACCCTGTCCCTTCCCTTCTTCCTTCTTCTAGGACTTGCTCCCAATTTGTTTTCAWCCATGGCTAGAATTTGTTTTCAATGAAGTATGAACTATTCTTTTAATAAATATTAAATAAATWAAAAAAATAGGAAACATMATTTCCTATCTGAGAGRTTCCAGGAAATTTGGGAGGACATACACAGAAACTCACTCCAAATATTTTTATATGTGTCTTTTATTCCTGTTATGATCTCATTTCTTCTTCCTCAGAAAACAAAAAAGTGAGATTGGATAGCAAATGTTTAGAATACCTTGAATCAGGAGTATTTTCACTTTAGTTCTCTGTCTCTGTTAAATGAAACTGTGATTTTTAGCATGTTAATTATAACTATATATATTATTGAAATGTAATTAATAGGTTTTTTTTTACAGATTATATTGATATATGTATCTTTAAGAGATAAATGCACCAATGGTTCATTTTAATAAAAACTGGAACTTGATTTATTTAAGAAAATTCTGCACAGAAAATAATTCATCTGAAATTTTAATCCTTCCATGTCCGGATGGTTTAATCCATTCCCTACAAAGAGACCCTGGACCCCAGGCCTGCCCTCCAAACCAGTGTGAACATGACTCAGCTTTTTAGGTCAAATATGAGAATATTTAAACAGGTTTGTTGGGACAGTGTAGCCAGAGGTGAAATTTTATAAAATTGTATTTCTCTCTTTATGCTTCTGCCATAGAATAGAAGTACAAGGAAGTGGTTCTGTTATTCATGAGAGCAGGTTAAATTTCATTCCCTAAAATAATTTAATTGAATCACTATAAATATTAAGAAAGCATGATGCCAATTATGGTGAAAAAGACTCATCTTTTATTTGCTGTTTTAAATTTTGGTATAAAAACACAGGTGTAAAGAAGTGTGAAGGTCGGGAAAGATTTTTTTTTTTTCTTAAACAGACACTTGCCAGCTTAGTGAAAAGCAGGACAGACATTTATAAGCACTTGAGCWGAGTGTTTATCACAGGCATTGAAACAAAAACCTGCTGAATTCTAAATTGCAAATCTGCTCAGGAATTGACTGTTGGACTGTGCTTTTTCAAATCACCTTCAAGAGCTATGATATGCATTTGTGACTACTAGTGCCAGAGAAAAACATGACACAGGCAGCTCCACAAGGTCCTTGAGTGTAAAAAACAAGCACACAGTTAAATCCATTTAAATGTGATAACATTTTTGTTTGCTGGGAGCCTGCAACACCTCTGCCACCTGGATGTACAGAATGAAACCAGCACTGGTTTTGTAACTGCCTTGAGCCTGTGGCTTCCTTATGGAAAGATCCAGAAGAGAAGTGCCATGCCTCCAGGAGCTGTGGAAAGCCGGGGCTCAGGTGGCGCTGGCAGTGACAGAGCGATGGCATTATCCTGCCCCGTGACAGGTGAAGGAGTTGGCGGCATACTGATGAGCTCGGATTTTATAAACCTCTAAACTCTGTATGTAATTAAAGAGACTTTTCATATTTAATAGTATTTATCTTGTGTGTCAGATAACACTTGTTAAAACTCATCAGCTTTTCATTACCAAGATCATTAATACTATTGGTGAKACTGTGACTTGAATAGCTCTTCGCTTGTTTGTCAGAGCTGCAAATTGACTTTCTAATGACTAATTCAGTTGTAAATKTGCCTTTTCAAGAACAAAACCAGAACTTATTGCTAACTTCAAATTCTTTTATTGACATTTAGTATCGATGTAAGGCGATGTTAAGCTGGTGGTTTTAGGGGGAAACTCTTTGGAAGGTCATGTTTTCAAAGAGGTAGCATGCTGCCCAATGGAGTAGCTTTTTTTGTGCATCCAAATTTTGCTGATCTTCCCATCTGTTCCCCCTGCTGTGATAGGACACCTGGCAAAAGGACCAGATCTTGTTTTTTCCTGCATGTGCACACTTTGGCCTGCTAACCTTTGCATAACTACCCCTGTGTKTGATGGAAAGGACAAAATTGTGCTGGGCTGGCAGGAAGGAAACCTGTCTGCTCTGTGCTTCCACTTTTACTGAGCAATCAAGTTACTGAGACTGCTGCTCTTTCAGAAGAGAAGGGTAGCTTAAAAAGTTTACTTATTTGATTTTTTTTTAATCTTTACGTACAAAAAGCTCTCAATATGAATTTGATCTTATGCAAGGCTTTAGACAGACAGGTAATCTTAGATTATAAGGCCAGAAGTAGACTGGTAAGTCATTTAATTTCATGTCTTATGATAGTCAAGGTATGAGTTTCTTCCATGTCCTTAGCCAGTCAGATCTGTGATTAATGTACAACTGGAAGACATCAAGGAATGGCAATCACTATGTTTTCCTTTTAGTTTTTTTTTTGTTTTTTTTTTGTTTTTTTTTTTTTTTTTTTTTTTTTTTTTTTTTTTTTTTTTTTTTTTTTTTTTTTTTTTTTCATTATTCATCACTTTAATGATTCTTTTTGTTTGGGGATTTAAATTTTTTTTGTATGTGTGTGTAAATATTTCTGGCAGTTTCTGGACTTGAGGGACCCCCTCTGCGTTGAGAGACTGATTTAGTCACTGCAATTACATGTGCCAAATGAAGTGTAGCATTCCTGTCACCTGCCAGTGTAGGCAGACATGACTCAAGAAAATACTTTGATTTGTACGTCTACTCCATCAGAGTGCTTATTCTGCTTATAACTCCTTAGATGGTAAATTACTTGTGATAGGCCTGTGTAGGCTTTGCTTAACAACAACAAAAAAGCTTAAGAGGAAATTCAGAACCCCTGTTCTGATGTAAACTGTTGACTGTGTGTTTGCAATGAGTACCTAGGTTGGAAAGAGAAGGCAAGAGGATTGCCACCTGAGGCATGACATGAAGAATAAAGTAGTTTGGGAGCCTCTGGTTGGTACAGATAAGACAAAGCATTGCMGATGCAAAGAGTATATCCTCAAATGTGGCTGTGCTGGATGACAGTTTAATGACAGTACTGAGCCAGCTCGAACTGTTGTCTTGTCAGCAGGCACAAGGTTATATACTGGAAGAAGACGACTTTTGAGGAGGAGGTCACATCTGAAAAGGAGGAACATCACCAAAGTGCATTGTAGTCAGAAGGTGATTGATAGAGGCAAAGTAATTCAGCTTAGATGTGCAGCCCATCTCCTTGCCATGTCTGTGAACTGAAACTTCCCCGAGGTATCCTTGCTCAAGGTGAAAGCCGAGCCAGAAAGATCATCCAGGCTTGCAGGTGAATCCAGCGTGGATTCAGCACTGTAGTTCTGACCCAATAAAACTGCCAGGACCAGACTTAAATTTATGGAGCTTCGTAGTGCTCTGCTGGAGCGTGGGGGAATGTGGGAGGGAGTGGCGARCTTTGACTACCCCAGTGTTTGCTGTGGTTGTGCTGGCACTCCCATCACTTTCCTCTTGCACAAGGTGCCCTGGTAGGGAGGGGGCTCGGGGAAGGTTTCCCCTAACACATCCAGAGCAAGCCAGTTTGGTGGAAAACCCTGGGGATTAGGTTTTGTTAGCTAGTTTGCTCACCAAGAGGGCTRAATGTTTGTTTTTTGCAGCCGTAATCTCAGTAGTACAGAAGAAATTTATTTCTCTCTTTGTTGCCAAGACATAGTCTAACTTATTCACAAAGACCCCCTTCATTTAATAGATTTYACATTCAAAGCCAGACAAGCAACATTTGGACATGGATTACATTGGATGATGAGGAAAAATGTGATCTCATAAAATTGCTGAATTATTTATTCTGTTTTTTTGTTTAATCCAATCTCCATGGAGAACTCTGGTGTACTTCATATATCCCTATCCAAACATCCCTACTTCATACATTTGGGGATGAAGTAGGATATTAAGGAAGTGAAATATCCACAAAGATCTGCATGCAGGTGAGGTTTGATTGTATACAGGGAAATGAAACTTCAGGAATGCCCTGAGGATATAAAAGCTTGAGTGTAAGCTCTCAGTGAAAGCCAGACTCATTTGACAGACATCTCTGTGAAAAACTGTTCAGYGCTGGAAAATGAAGGTGAACTGGTGGATTTTCAGCCAAGAGGCACCTTGAGCATGTCCCATTAAAAGAATCATAGAAGTTACTAATCACTGAGGTAATGGGCCCAAAGAAAATGAAAAATCTATATGAAAATCATGGCCTTTGATATGGAGGCAGATTGCAAGATTTCTTCTTTTACTGATTTTTTGCAAGATTTTTTCTTGCAAAACTATCAAATAYTGAACAAGTAAATAGCTCATAATTAGAAAAGTGCTTTAATAGTAGCAGTCATTTTAGACAAGATGAAATAAAATACCTCTAACTGATAAATCAACCTGYTTCAACCTTGATTCTAGTAGTGTCAGCAACTTTTTACAAGAGACATCCATGAGAAGTATAAARCAGCCTAGACTGATTGTAGCAAATGAAGAGAAAAACTTCAACACCATAGGAAAAATGATCTTTTACTAACATTTGCCCTCATGAGTGGAAATTAGAAAAATAATTGCATGAACTCATTAAGTTCCATCATCACAGGGAAAAGAACTGCTGCCCTCTAAAGTGCATATATACTTGTGCATGGACAATGTGTGGACCATCACGTGAGCTTCTGTACAATGGTCTTCTCCTAAAAAAAAGGAAAAAAAATAGAATTGCTGGAATTGCCATGCATACTGTTGAAATACTAACAGAGTTCCATTCAATCCCACTACTGAGGGTTTAGCGTGGGATTCATCTCCAGAGTAAGGTACGTAAATGAGTATGTCAACACATGAACTTGGTAGATAAAACACTTCATGTAGGTGTCTTAACCTGGAGATAAGKCATGGAATCATGGAATAATTTAGGTTATTCCTTTAAGATCCTTAAGYCCAGCCATTAACTCAGCACTGTGAAGTCCACCACTACATCATGTCCCCAAGTGACACATCTACACAGYTTTTAAATACATCCTAGGATGGTCACTCCACCACTTCCCTGGACAACCTGTTCCAATTCTTGGTAACCCTTCCCCTGAAGAAGTTTTTCCTAACAGCCAATCTAACCCTGGCACAACTTAAATCCATTTTTTCTCATTCTGTTGCTTGTTACCTGGGAGAGGAGACTGACCCCCTGTCTACAGACTACAGCCTCCTGTCAAGAGATTTTAGGGAGCGCTGAGGTCAAACCTGATGCTCCTTTTCTCCAGGCCAAACAACCCCAGCTCCTTTGAGCCACTCCTCACAAGACTTGAGGAGTGCTCCAGAGCCTTCAGCAGCTTTGTTCCCTTTCTCTGGTCATCCTCCAGTACCAAAATGTCCTTCCTGTAATGAGGAGCCCAGASCTGAACACAGGGTTTGAGGTGCAGCCTCACCAGTGCTGAGAACAGGATGATGATCAGGGTCCTGGCCATTGGCCTTCTTGGCCCCCTGGGCACACGCTGGCTCATGTTTAGCTGGCTGTCAACCAGGTTCTTTTCCTCTGGGCAGCTTCCCAGACACTCTTCCCCCCGCCTGTAGCACTGCCTGGGGTTGTTGTGGCCCAAGAGCAGGACCTGTCACTTGGCTTTGTTGAATCTCATCCCATTGGCTTTAGCCTGTTAATCCAGCCTGTCCAGATCCCTGCACAGAGCCTTCCTGCCCTACAGAAGATCAACAACCCAGCTAGGTGTTACCTGCAAACTGACTGAGGGAACACTCAATCCACTCTTCCATATCACTGATAAAGATATTAAACAGGACTGGACCAGTACTGAGCCTGGGGGGACARCACTGGTGACYGCTGCCCCTGGGTGTAACCCCACTCACCATCACTCTCTGGCCTGGCCATCCAGMCAGCTTTWACCCAGTGACAGAGCACCCGGGCAAGCCATGAGCAGCCAGGTTCTTCAGGAGAATGMTGTGGGAAACAGYGTCAAAGGCTTTACTAAAGTGCATCATCCACATCCACAATATTTTCCTCACCCACTGAGCAGTCACTTGGTCGTAGAATATTAAGTTCATCCTGTCCCTTCAGCTCTGAGRCAAAGTAATCAAAGCCTGATCCTTGGTGTTACTAAAAAGTGTGAAATAAGTAATGATATTTTAAAAAGCAGCTGCGGATGCAGGGTTCTTTGCTAATATGCTGATGGAAATTGAGAAATCTAATGATGGGGTAGCATTAAAACATGGCAGGTTAGAAAAAAACCAAAAACCCTAACAATATTGAAATGGGGCTTTTGCTGCAAACTCCTCATTTCTAATACAGTGTGAAAAAAAATGTTGATGATGGGGAGAATTTGCTCTGTATTATAGTCTTAACTAATAAAATGCCACAATCATGCTGGGAAATGGGAGATTTTAGCTCCCATTTTATGAGTCATCTGAGTTTTTAAAGTAATGAGTGTATATTAGCATCTACATTGCTTAGGGCTGGATAGAAGTTTAGATAAGTGACCTTCATATCTTATGTTTTAATGCTGATGATTCTCAACTGTACTCTCATAGTACAGCTGTAAGAAGATGCAAAGAAAGGTCTTTTTGTCCATATTCCTGCTTTGGTTCATGCTGAGGAAAATAATTTTCTCCTTTGGCTTATCTTGGGCAGAGTAAGTCTCTAGTTTCTTCGTGTGCTTCTGAATTCTTCTTTGCATCACGCTATCCCAGATGCCAAAGTCTCCTCTTAGAAATCTGCTCTGACTGCCTTATTCCCCTCTGCCTTCTACCCTGCATACTAATTCACCTTTCTGTGAGCAGAGTGAGAAAAACAGCAGGAAGAAAGGGGAGAGAAGAAAGGGTGTTTCTGTTGGGATAGCTAAAATACCTAATGCTGGAGGGAAAACAAACCACACTTTATCTTGCTGAAGAATGAAAAATCACTAAACCCTTTGGTTACTGTAGGATGCTCTCACTTGTCCATTTAGAAGAAAGGAAACTCCTCTTTGCCTGCCTCCAAGAGCTCCCTGGGGCTGATATAGGCTCSTTGCTCTTCTCTCTTTGAGCAATGGAGCCTCAGGGCTTGTGGCAAAAAGCCCTGCAGTGCCCACTCCAGGCCTGGCACCTTTGTGCCTGGGGGTCCCCACCTCAGCCATTCTTGGGGCTCAGGGACTGCCCCGCTCCCTCTGCAAAAAAGGCATCATCTGTGTGAGTGGCAGGGTCTCGCTGCTCCCCTTCAGTTTCTGAGTTTGGGTTTCCTRTTCTCACTTCTAACCCAGGTCTTGCTCAACTGGTGCCTTTCCCTGCTGGGAATGTACTGGTATTACTGACTTTGCAAGGAGAAATGCACTAGCTCATTTCTTCCATAAGTTGCTAGAGGACATCACACTCTTCCCCTTTCCATGATTTTCCATATTGCAGCAGAAATAGAATGGCGCCTCGCTTCGCACATATGCACAGATGGTCATAATCTCTCCTGCATCAGATCATTTTGTGCATCATTTTTAATGTCAGATTTACTCTCCTCACTTTAAAACCTCCCAATTTCCCCGACATRTTTCTCTTCCCCATTTTTTCCTACCCTGTTTTTAAGGAACTGTCAACATTCTACAAAYTGGCCAAACTGAGTGCACAGAAAACCAAGTCACTCTGCAATAACTTCTTGCATGAACAGCCTTCCAGAGAATAATTTACAGAATAATTCTCCTTTTTCCAAAGCTACACATTCAAATCTTGAAGAAWATTCTTTGGCTGGGTTTCCAGCAATTTGTTTCTGGTTTAATGACAGGGAAACCTAGTAATGTCTCTGTCAGATGACATGCATTGCTTATCCCTATGTAGAGCTTATGCAACACTGTAGAAAATGAATTTTTCTCTGTCAAAAGGATCATCCCGATTATTTCAGATTTTTTTTCTGCTCCTGGTCTGAATCATTTTCTCTCTCTCCTTGCTATAATTTGATTTTGTCATTAAACAWGTAATAACCTTCGTAAATTTGGAGGTGTTTATCTCTCATAAAAATAGTCATTTTGGAAATGCTACAACTCAGTGAAAACAGTAATTTTTTTTTTTATATTGTCACAATTGCATCCTTAAATGATCATAAATTCACTTGGAATTGGCATAATAATTCTAGAAATGAAATAAATTCATTWTAAAATGAATGTGAAAAAGGTCTAAGGTTAGCATAAAATGGGAAATAAATCCTGGAGCAGAAATGAAAAATTGTTGGTGGTGTGTTAAACAGTAGGAGATAAAGAATGACTGAAAATCCAGAATGAGTTAATACAATGAATGACTGTTGGCTGAAATCTTAACACTATGTGAAGGATAAATGGAAACCATTCTAGCATACCAAGAACATRTTAAACACACTACTTTCCCATTAGGATTATTTGGGTTTGTTTGATAGAAGCATTTGATTAAGGAGTATTTTCTTGTAAGCAGCAAAGGGCAGGCAGACTGAGGCACAGAGTGTCCCTTTAGAAACCATCACACTTTTCCTTTTTGGGGCACATTCCCTTGTATGCCCTGCTGGGCTCTCTCTGGGAAGCTCCTTTGGTGCCATCCCTGAGGGAATGTGCATGGAGACACTGCAAAGGAGAATGTGTGTCTCTACCAGCCACCAACGTGCACTGGTTTCAGGGTCCGTCACTGCATCTACACTYACTTTCATCGCAGTGACACAAATCAGTGTTTTGCTCCAACTTCTGCAAATCTGAGAAGCTGGGGCTAAATTTAGTCCATATTTTCTGGTATAAAAGCTGTCATTCTCCTCATGACTGTCAGCATTATCAGCTGACAATACCTCTGTTGACCAAGGTGGCACTTAGCAGCCATACACAGGTAGAGGTCTCCTGCAATAAAAGTTGTTCTCTGACATCTGCCTGAGGCAGAAAAGCAGCTGAGGTAGATGGGGGGAAAGGGAGGGTCAGAACAGGGTGAGGAAAGCATGAGGATGAATATTGTGGTATGAGGAGCTGAAAACGCTAAAAAAAAAAAAAAAAAAAAAAAAAGTGACAT
>NW_026623332.1:758913-848629 GCF_030028575.1 Malurus melanocephalus | reverse complement strand
AAAAAAAAAAAAAAAAAAAAAAAAAAAATCTTGTTTTTTGCCACACTATCTCAGCTCACCAGGTATGGGCTTTTCAGTGCATTGTCCTGCCAGCCATTATGCAGACACCACTGCCATGTAGAGGCCACATGAAGCAGGTGCCACTGCCATCCCTTCTCTGGGCATCTGCTCTGAGAGGCAAAGCTCACCCTTCCTGGGATGCAGGTCATGTCTCCTTCTAGGGCCTTTTCCTTGCTGGTTTGCTAATGAAGATTTCTAGCAAYGACATCCATTGTGAGGAAAAGATTTGGGGCTCCATTTGGGTTTTTTAAATAATAAAAAACTAAATTAAAACCTACTGTTTTCAGACCACTTGCTGATGTTCATCTGCATTGCATTGCTCTGAAACCAAGAGCAGCTGCACTTATTACTGTAAGCACATCTGCAAACAGGAGCTGTGTGCTTTGCCCAGGCAATCATGAAAAGAAAACTCAGTTTGAAGTATTTTGGTTTACTTTTCTTTTGTTTTACTTTGCTGCTGATTTAAGTCAAATGATTTTACAGCTTTGATTTGGGTGCACACTGTGTGCAAACTGGTTGCCACAGACACTGGATTTAAACATCATCAGGGACTTTCTGAAACAGACAACTTTATGATAGAGCTAAATATCCTTTTTCTTTTAGGACTTGTGAATGCAGTTTGGGTAAAATAGGTGACATATTTATACCAATATACATTTTGTAATAAAATGTAAATAAAAATTACAGCTAGGTTGTTTTTGAAGTGATTTTTTGGATTCCACTCATATCTTRCAAGCTAAGATGTGAGTACATCTTTTTCCTCCATGGTTTGTTTTATGTTGGATAATGTTAYTGAAAAATTGGTAAATCTTCATTTTTCAAAATTGTGACAGAGTTTTAGCAAACCCCATCTCAAATTTTGTAGAAAAAGCCCTCGGATTTAGCAGAGGTGATTAAATGTTCCTGACACTTGACTTGCTGCCTTCAGAAATTGTGAAGATTTACAACAGGGTGAAGCCATTGCCATTCCTGACTGTCTGCTCATCCCACTCCTTTTCAGAGCTCCTCACCGCTCCTGTTGGATGGCTCAGCTGTTGCTTGGCTCCTGTAGCACTGAGTACCCTCTTGTACTGAGGCAATGAGGAACGAGTGCCAGCTCCCCTCGTTATGTGTCACAGTGTCTCACCGTGAGGGTCTCAGTCACCCATGCAGCAGAGGAAGAGAAGGGGAGCAGAGAGCTGGAAGTGGGAACTGCCACCATTGTCCCAAGGTGCACAGTCCTCATTTGCTGGTCAGAGCACTCAATCCTAGGGAGCTGGCACAGCTATGATCTGCCTCAGGCAGCTCTAATCCAGAAGAAAAATGGTATCTGGAGGATTTTGTCCTTGAAATTTAGTCAGTGGTAGATGATGGGGATATATTAATTGCTATCATAATGAGGGCAGAACAGCTAGATGAAATGTTAAGGAAGGAAAATGTGACAGTGCCTGGGGAGGAGGAATCTCGATGGCAGAAAGTAGGGTATACCCATACCACAGAGTGCCTCTTAGCATCCAGTAAGTCATTTGAGCACGGATCAGGCTGGAAGAGGATGTTTGCTGCAGCTGAAGGCTCTGCCTGCTCTCTGTATCTGCCCCTGGGCTGCTCCTCCAGCTCTCCCCACAGTGGGAGCCCTGATGCCCCCTCCCCGTGTGGGTTTGCACCTACCAGGCGTGATTTAGTGTGGGTACGGAACTGAGTCAGATTTAATTTGAGAGTTTGCTGCCAAACCTGAACCAATTTTTAAGCCAGCTGTACAGCACTGATTTAACAAGAAATGGAAACCATTCAAAGCTCTGTGAATTTGGCATAAATTAACAATTTTGGCTGAGCGTTACTTGGGGTTTGGACTAATTCAAACCTAAAGCTCGCAGTGAAATTCAGRAGGCTTGAATCCATGCCAAGGGAAAGGTTTGCATAGATCTCTGCAAATTGGAAGTGTCAAGGTTTCAACAGCTCTGCTTGATAAGAGGAGATTTCCCTCTGAAGTCTCTATCTCTCCTGGAATCCACAATGAATCTGTCATGGCAACATACAGCACCTGATAACATATCTTCGTTAAACAGCTTTATTTGAATGGGTTGTTAATGACATAAACAGTAGCAATTAGAAGTATTGATATCATATTGACAGGCTGTGAAACGGTTTGGTGATTCATTCTTCTAAATTAGCTTTTTTTTTTTTTTTTTTNTTTTTTTTTTTTTTTTTTGTGCTATGCACTGTGAATACTGCTATTGCTGAGAGCAAAACAAAAATAACTTAAGGGAAAAAAAAGAGAGAACTATCTTGGGGGAACTCTATCTGGGGCAAATATTTGTGCAAGGATTTGAGCTAGGTATTGTACTCCTTGCAAATATGTTACGGCTAAAACTGGTCTTCTTTCCTGCATATATTTGTGCATTCATWTCTGTGCAAGTATTTGATATCTTTAATTAGTTACCAAATGAGTTGTATCGTTGTAAGGTGCAACGGCTGCTTGCAGTTTCTCACAATAAATATTTACAATGTGCAAAAGCTTCTATCTTATGGTATTGGATCTGGCCTTTAATAGGGTRGCTGAAACAAAGTAAACAGAGGGGAAAAAAACAACAAACCCAAACAAAATTATGAGAAGTGCAAAACAAATCTTGTTCGCACACTAAAAGTCATGAGTACAGACAGTTGTAGGCATCTGTGTGTAAATCAGCCACTTAGCAAACATTCAAGTCATCTGAGAAATATTTTTAGATTTTATTTTCTCATGAAAATGGTACCATAGGTGGCATGAGTCACCTTATAAAAAAACCTATTTAAATTATGAGGAGATGAAGACAAATATAAAATCTGTATTTTCCAGGTGGTGCTTGCATTGAAGAACTACAGCTTTGTGTTTTCACGCCAATATTGAAAGGTCAACACTTAAAAAAAAAAAATTAGATTTCAGAGATGTATACTCTCGCTTTTTAAAATTAATATTTCCACTTCATCTGCAAAAACCTTCTGTAGCTACTATTATGTACCATTGGAAAAATACTAGTGCATGGAAGAGAGGGTGTGGGAAGCAGAAAAATTTATCTTCAGTGAGATTAATGGAGTACAACTCAGCACCATTTTATTGTTCTGTAACATCAGATTTTAATACTTGATCTGTGCAACACTCAAAAATGGCTGGTTGTTTTATCTTCCATCAGAGTAATTTGTGATACTGTTTTAATATTTATTGCAGTCATATAATGTTATTATCATAGTCCTATCTCTCCCTTTCTTATTATTTTTAGCGTGCTTACCTGCAAGGGTGAGACACTCAGGCAGGACACCAGGAAATGCCACATCATCTGGTTCTGACCTGGGCCTCACACCTGCACAGTAGCTTTTGTTACACTTCACAGGCATTAATAATCACAATTTAAATACCTTRAAACTGAGTAATGAGCTCACCTGAACATCTTTGTAAGAATGTTTATCAGTCATTAGAAAAACAGTCAAAAAAGTGAAAAATTAGCATGCCAGAAGCCRTGTAATAAACCCTGTAAGACTAGATATTAGGAAGATTAAGCTGCTCTTTCACTACAGCAATATATATCTATAATGAGATGCTGTTKCTTCTTGCAAATGTGCCACAGATTAATTAGTTTCAGAAAACTGCAGCTCGTTCACAGTACCTTAAAGGCTCTTGAAAAATATTTTGCATGATAGGGATGTAAAGTGAGTATACAGGAGGGACACTGTGAAAAGCAAATAAATGTGACTTTTCACAATGTTGTATTCTGGGGAGACAATTTCTTTTTAACGACTTTTCACTCAAAATTCCTGACAGGATGTTACAGATGTGACCTTCATCTGTAACTTTTGAATTTGAATGAGCTGAGGAGAATCAAGTTGGCAGAACATTTATTTNAAAAAAAAAAAAAAAAAAAAAAAGTGCAGCGTCTGAAGACCCTGGAGTTAATATTGTTTTCTTTTCGCCTTCTCCTGCTTTATGTGTAACTTTTTAAGTAGCTCCAATGCTTTAAACCAGATGTGCTGGGTCAGAATTATTCAACTATTGCTCAGCTTCAGTTAAAGAGAACATGTGCTGTATGTGCCTGCAAAAGCAAGCTCTGTGCTGTGCCAACACTCTCTTTTCTGTTTGCATATTTTTCTTCAATCCATCTCCCTCAGGAAAACAGAAGCGCATTGGAMTGGATATGAAACATAGGACAAAAAACCCCAAAACCATGCATGATGAATTATGTAAAGGGGAGACATGGTGGTGTAATATAAAGAATTTATTAGCATGAGTATGAGATCCCTGCATTACTCAAGAGAAGCAAAAGCCAAAGCTAAATTATGTAGGTCATCCCAACAAGTACCAAATAAACCTTGTGGAGAGACYGCAATTTGTTACGTGATGCACAAAAATTGTTTGTATTTATTATTGTGACTCTCTGCTTTTACTTGTATATAAAGGTTGATATTTTATTTGTAATAAGGTTTWTCTCTAGATCCACATAAGCAATGATGTAGATCCAAATAAATCATATGCCATGACRTAGGAGAACTTGAACTCAAAGCCAAAGGGACAGAAGAATTAATCAGGAGTGAGGTGGTAAAAAAAGTCCCAGCAGGTTCACTAGAATTTTGGCTTAGTGGATATCTGTGTATCTCAGAAATTTGTAACTGGCCCAGAACTGAATCATTCTATCCTGGGGACATGCATTCCTTCTTTGAGGACAAATAATAATAATAATAATAATAATAATAATAATAATAATAATAACCCACAAAAACATGAGGTATTTAATTGTAAGGGTTTTAAATTTTTTTTTAATGTAGCTGTTTTTACATACTCAGGGCTTTTGTCCTTGAATAATTAACAAAAAGAGTGCAGGTGGTATCAAAGGTACAAAGTGAAATTATCTTCTGTCATTTCTATGCATACTTACATAATTGTTCCAACCCTAATTTTTGTAGGCACTCCTSAGTAACTAGGAGCTCATTTTCCTTTTCCCTCAGCTGTGATATTATTTGGCTATGAATTACTCCCGTAATTTTGTTCCTTTAGTTGTGCTGTTGTGACAGCACCTTTTGGSTACAGTAATCTCACTAACAGCTGACAGAAATGTGCACATGTGGACCTGAAGTGAATGTATGACTTGCATCAGAAGTGATGAACTCAAACCCTGGTAAAATCAGAGGACATAATTTCATRCACTTTTTCTTGTGAAGATTTCTCTGTACTTCACTGGGATGGATTAAAATGTGGATTACTTGCTCCACCCTTGCCAAAGAATTGCARTAAGAGAGATGTCAGTGGCAGTGGTGAACCACTGTCTGCTCCAGGATTTACRCAGAGGGGCACCTCCTTAACTGTATTTGCAATATTGTACCGAGCTAGGGAAATAATCTGAGGGAAATTCAGGGGGGACAAATGCATGGTTAATAACATCTGGAAATGGATTTCCCTGTGAGGAGAGGCTGAGGGATGGGGTCTGTTTTGACTTCAGGGAAACACAACTCTTTGGTGGTTGACCAGCAACCCCCCAATGCTCATGAGAGTGAGAAGAGGGAACTGGGCAGGCAGGGGACATTGACTGAACCAAGAAAGAGAGGTTATAAACGGTGCATAAGGWAAAGCCTTTTCCCTGTTGGGTCAGCAGGGCAACCCCCATCCAGCCTGAGTTATCTCAGGATAACTCACTCAGCACTGGCACAGGTTGTTTAGAGAGGTCATGGAGCCTCCATCCTTGGGGATATTCAAAAGCCATCTGGAAATGGATCTGGACAAGTGCTCTGGGAAACCCTGCTTTGGCAAAGGTTTGAACCAGTTGATCTCCAGATGACCCTTCCAATCTCAAATGTTCAATGTGGTCCTCCAAGTCTATCATACTATTTAGGGATACAATTTGAGGAAAAAACTGTAATATTAGAGAGGCACTTATTCTTTGTGTTCTAGATCCTCTAACATACCAGATCCTTGAAACTGTAAYTTGTCTTCCAAAAATGTCTGCATTTGTTCCCAAGTAACTACACTGTAAGACAAGGTGTTTTTCACTCCTTATTATGTGCATGATGAAACCACAGTGCTGCCAGCTCTTGCTTTGTAATCACAAATACTGTTTTGCAAGCTGCACTGTTGTAGGATGACCTTATTAAGAATTCTGTGCTTTTCTGCCAGTTACTCCATGTAGTTTCAGGTCCAGACTCAGTCAGTTCTTTGAATATTGGAGTTAAGGCCATGACACACTCTGATTTCAGATGTCTTGAAGCTTGCAACAGAGTGTTGCTGAAGGATTGTCTCCTAAGTTTCCATTAGTTGGATAGTCACKCAGTTAACCAACAAACCTACTGCAKRTGCATGYTTCTATGCATGCATGTACACSAGCTGCAATTAATAAGCATTTWAACWRTCTACTTATGTCTGATATTAGAACACACTACACCCTAGCAGCAAATCTTCCAGCTGGTTTCAGCTATCAAATCCAAAATCGTGACTACAACTCATAAAACTGKCTTTGAAACTTCTCAGCTATTTGCACTTCAGTGTTCTTTCCTATTGACWTTTCTGTGTTTCAGTGAATGCTCTTGTCACAAATTGAGAGCTCAATAAAATATAATGCTCCATAAGAATACAGATTATATGATGGCAGCATTTATTCCATGAACCCAAGGGGATAATTTGACTTTCATCWCTTCCTTCTCTCTCAAAATATAGAGTTACCAATAAATGGTATGTAAAGGAGATCAGAGCAAACCGAGGAGCTGAAAGTTTGCAATTTATTRACTTGAGCATGAAAGTACAGAAAATAACTAACTCAAGTTAGTTGGGAAAGAAGTCTCAACCTATTGCATTAAAACATGGTTGGCACTAGTCTAATGAGTTTTCTACCAAATGAGGCATGAAACGTACTGCCAGAATATAAAGTCAGTAAAATGTCCAAATTACTGGATAATGTCATTATATGTTTTATCTTATTGGGGAGCTGGTACAGAATACATTATCTTTAAATTTACACAATCTGCAAAACCAGAAAAAAAGGCCGTTTTTTTATGAATGTGCCATTCAGATAAGTTGGTAATACAACGAGATCAAAACCTGCTGGAATCCATAAGAAAAATCTACAAATACAGAATTATTATGAACACATGAAAAGAATTGKTTTGTGGAGATGTCAGTTCAATGTCCCATTTATGGTCCTTGTTTAATGAGACCTATGGAAAAAGGCACACAAAAGTACCAGATATTGAATCACACTGAAAAATTTTCTAAATCTGCTCAGATAATTAAGAATTGCAATATAATTGATTTAAAATTAGCACTCTGCTTCAAAATTTAATATTGACTACTTTAGAATGCTCTATTTTGTAAATATTTAGAGAGGGAGGACTGCTTTCCTTAATAAGGAATTGTGTTAAATTGCGAGTGGTATTTTTGCATGGCTAAAGGAGTTGGTGATTAAAATTAAAAAAAAAAAGTACAAAATTATCTTGGCTTTTTTGCTCAGCCCCATTCCTGCTTCTGTCCCTCAGGGACCTTTTGCAATTTAAGACAATTGGATGCTTTGGAAATTAATSGAACTTCTATTACATCTCAAGAGGTTGGAATTTGTTTGCTCCAATATCTTCAGTCGCCAGAGCAGATTGCCTGCTCAAGTATTCCCCCTTTGACTACTCCTGAATTCCATTTTTTCAGTGGTTTCATTACAAACTAGACCCAGAAGCTTCCTAGAATTGACTACAAGTCAGCSTATCACATCAATTACTGCAGTGTGATGAATTAAATCTTCATTTATCCTAAAAGCCAATAGACAGCCCTGAATCTTTCCTGCAYGGCTGAACACTGCTTTAAGCACAGGCAGAGCTGTGCCTATGTTATTTGGGATGGTTCACTTGCATCCTTTGGCTGTTATTTGTTGTTAAAACAGTTGTGTTTCCTCTCAAGATGCTGTTTAACAGACTGTCCATCCACTTCCTCACCATCCCTTTATTTGCCCAAAGATACATTGACATTGACAGACTCTAAGTTTGTTTTTAACATGTCCCAGGTTTCCTTCTAGATAGGAGGAATAGAGTGTTGTTGAACTCTGTGGTGAGCTGTAACATTCATTAAAAATTAATTTCCTACTTGCCTGGTATTTTCCTGATTTATGTGCTTTTGAAGGCATTTTGATGCCTTCTTGTGCACGGATAGGTTTCCAGGTTTCACATCAATATTTTAAATTGGAAATAGGATTGAGAGCCTGTAGTCTGGCCTTACCAATTAGTAATGTTTTCCCCTTCTGGAGAAAAAAAAATAATCCTGTCTCTTTCAAAGTGTGTAATCTGATTTCTTCTGTTACATGSGTTTGCCTTGGAGGAGCATTTCATCTAGGTAGATGTCAATGCAGAAGAATTGGACAAGGGTTGGGGCATCTCTTCAATGTGAGGGGATTTCAGAGGGTGAGGGAGCTGYTTTCTTCTGGGCCATGAGGAGAGAYRAGGTTTATTAAGATTAAACTATCAGGGGCCTGGCAAAATKTCCACTCAGGGAAAGAGGAGAAGGGAAAACACATTCTCAAGAATCTCTGTGCACCTTTTAAATTAAATTTTGTCATAGCTTTAACCCTATCTTTTTTTGGCCACAGCTTCCAAATCAGCTTCTCTGTTACAGGGAAGAGTAGTGTCTTTATTTAAAACTTAATTTTTCTAATGTGCAGTCAAGACAGGCAGTGCCAGTGTTGTGTCTGCCTGCCCTGTGTACGTGCTTGTTCTCACCATGCAGCCGGTGCCAGTGYTAAAAAGAAATGCACCCTCTTCACTTGACACCATTTAAAAATATGATCAAGTCTGCATTTTCTTTGACCACACAACGTGTACCTTAACATAAAACTATGATGATGGTAATAGTTTTTATTGGCAAGCTATTTTACTTTAAAATGGTCCAGAGTCAATTGCAGCGCAGGCTGCCAAATACTTCTTAAAATCTTTGACATTTGTGGCATGTGGTTTTTGCCATTGGACAGTCTCTCCTGTAKTTTTAGAATAGAAATGTGATTCACACATCATCTTTTGGGTCTAAATCCAGTCTGCTCTTGTCTTAGGTTTGCCTTAATTACTTTGTTCAATTCATGAACTAACTGCAAAAAGCTTTGTCACTGAAACAAGAGTAACACCTCACCAAACACAGGCATCCCTTAATGCAGGTTTCCTGTCTTCCCTCATGTAGTGAATGGAGTGATAGGACARGGGGAAAGGCTTTAAACTGAAAGACAATAGGTTTACGTTGGATTGGATATTAGGAAAAAATTCTTCACTGTGAGGCAATGGAACCGGTTGCCCTGTTGTGGCCAGGGCCAGGCTGAATTGGTCAACCTGGTCTAGTGGAAGGTGTCCCTGCCCAAGGCAGGGCTGTTGGGACTAGATGWTCTTTAAGGCCYCTTCCAACCCCAGCAATTTTATAATTCTATGCTGATTTCCAGTCTTTTATAGTGCCAGAGTTTCTCTTTTCTCTGACCTTCAGGAGATGATACCGATGTCCATCCAACACACTGAGGATCTATGTGGCTCTGGGGAAAACCACACTGGAAAATGTTAATAACTTCTCAGATACTCAGTGCAGGCAGATCACTTGCAGGGACAAGCCAGTATTCTTTGAGCATGACGATTTCTATGGTTTTGGCCTCAGGCTTCCCATGAAAGACCCTTACAAAGGTGCATAGGTTAAAGAATATTGTCAGTGCTACAATCACTGAACCTCCAGTTCTGATCATGCCCTCATAGCTGACTGTTGATATTTAGCACTGCAGATTCATAATTTTAATTTATTTTGTTTAAAATACAGCTAAAACCAACTGACTGTTGCCTAGTGTGAATGAAGTCTCTCTGCTTTGGAAGTCCTCAAGAACCATGTTGTCACAGCATCTCAACTCCCTGGGCATGGACAGTTTTCATTTGTGAACTATTGCTGTTCACTGTACCTGAGGAGTTCTGAAGTTTGATCTCTCTGCGCTTTTTACCATCTGTACTGCAGATAGAAAGCTGTTTTCATAATTTATTTTATATTTTTTTGCAAAACTTTTTCATACTGAGCCTTCTCAAAGCCTTCTTCAGCTTTTGTCATTATTACTGAGACATAGTTTATTGTTTATTTGTCCACTAAAAAAAAATATTTCCATAGTGGGAAAATTATTTATTTTGAAATTAGCTCTTCCAACAGAATTTAGTTTTCTGTTTTTTGGCTTTTTTTTTCCTGTGCAGGTGTCTTAGATAGTACATAAGATTGGCACACTTTTATTGCAAAAATGTTCAAGATTAGTTAAGCTGTTGCTGGTACAGGTTAATGGATTTCAAACACAAAGTAGCAAATCTAAAGACCCTTCAGGCCTTTTCTGCAAAAAAGTCTCTTTTTCAGAAAAGCTTAATTTTAAAAGATAACTTTTTTTTTTTTCTAGTCAGCAAAATGTAAATTACACTAGGTAATAACAATAATTGTAAAAAAATGCTTCTTCATTTGGTACTGTTTAGCACATTCTAATGAATTGTGGTAATAAAGGCATCTTTCTTCTTTATAGTATGTGAAGCTAATGCCTTGAAGGGACAATACAAAGAGATACAAAAGCTGGTTGCAAGCAGTATCCTCTGTAAACACTTTTAAGGTAATTACATAGAAGACCATAAGGAATACTAATCAAAAAGATAAATACTATGTTTTTATTCTTAGGTCAAATTAAGACATGTTTCGGTTCAAAGTAATTATAAACTTTTTAAAGGAAATATTTCTTTTTGGTGGAAGGTTGAACTTCTAGTGGTATCAATCTCTCTTCCTGTGAAGGAGATTTGCCTCTGAAGTCAAATGTTGTAGTTGACAGTTAACGGGAACTCGGAGAAGGTGACAAAAACACGGGTTGTAATATTTTTTTACTCCTGTGCTGTATATTGTTGTAGGAAATGGTAATTGGTGGTGAGTAATCAACATTTGTCTCTGCAGGATGAAAGGACAGTAAAAACATAATGGGAGAGGAGAATCAAATGAATGGGGGCAGCATCTCTCCATTTCTGTGTTATTATTTTAACAGTAAAAATTACCTGGGCTACTGAAATACATCTGTAGTTAAAAAWGTGAGAATACAAAACTTGTCTGCTYATAAAGTTCTATGCATTGCATGGTTAAAAAATACTGCAGGTATTCTGAGTGTCTCGCAGTTATTTCCAGTGATTTTTTTTTTAAAGATACTTGCAAACCCAGAGTATGCTCAGTGGATATGCATGTTCATAATACATCATTGGTAGGATATTGCTCAGTGAACAAAATAATGTTATTCTCTTACAAATGAGAAAACAGAATTATGGAAATTGCCTTAGGGGATCAGACCATCAGTCCAGTATTTTGTCTAGCAGTTGTCAGTGATAGTTGATTAAATGTCTAATCCTCCCTCCACCACCAACAATGAAACAAAACCTCAAAGAAAAACTTGATTCTGCATACAAATGTGTATAACTGCCATTACATAGAAATTGCCTTAAAATACATACAATATTGGTGTTGTACTCATGCCACTGTCAGAAAATCCTGCAGAGGAGTTAAGAGATGATCATTGGGAGGGTGATTAGATTCAGTGATGAAACAGAAGCAAGGAACTGAGCAGCAGTGGATGCTGGAGGTGCCTCCCAGCTGTGGAGGGGGAGGCTTTTAGGGGCCTGTAGGAGAGGCAGGAGCAAGGAATGTGGGGCAGGCAGATTGCATTACTCCCAAATTACTCCTGTATTATAATTGATTTGTTTTGAAGAAGTGTTTTGGGAAGCTGTTCTGAGGAATAATGTTTGCACAGTGACCACTGGTTCATTATCGCTCATTTAACACCGGGCTTTAAACCCGTGAAGACCTACAAACATGAAGGTTACTTTGAATTGGGATGTGAAATTTGCACTACAGGTATATTAATCATCTTCAGAGAAGTCCCTGGCAACTCTGAAGTAGGTTGCTATATATTAATAAACAGCAAAGAAGTAGACTAAATGAACATCACACTTTCCTGAGTTCGAACATTTAATCTTTTCCTTTACTCAAGGTCATTTCCATTACTGGAATTTTAGTTTAATGAGAACTTGACTCTGTCCCACCAAAAATTCTGTATTTTGTAATTAAATCATCAGCTGGCCCAGTGGTGATTGGATACATTAGGCAAGGAATATTGATGTGGATTTCTTACTGCAACAACATGCATGTGTATAAAGTTCAGCAACATGAGTTCTTTGTCTCTGAACATTGTACAATCAATATTCTATTACTGCAGTGTGAGCTCTGCTGCATTGTAGCTAAATTAGTGCACGAGACTCAAGAATGCACTGACGGAAAGAATTCTAATTTCTAGATACAAAATGTGTAAGCTGTTTGTTTCAGCTGTAACACTCAGTTCCACTATCTGTTGCTTCAAGTACTATTTATGCAATTTGATTGAAGAGGAATTTCAGAAATTTTAACTTATTTTCCTTGTGATTTTCTCCAGTAATGATTTCAAAGAAGCATCATATAGTTTTTGGTGATTTTGTTCAAATTCTTTCTGTTTGTTTTGCTTTGTCTGATGTCTGTGGCATCAGGATATCCATCGTACAAGCTTTGCTACAGACTGAAACTCTGCTATGATAAAAAAATCAAACAAACCCTAAACAGGAGGTTTAAAGACAAGAAGGACAAACTGCTCCCCAAGAAAAAGGGAAGGGTGCAAAGCCCTAAGACTGGGGATTATTTTGGCAGCAGGCACTGCTGTATGTTGCCCCCAAAGACAAGTCAGGGTGGGCTTCCTATAAATCCAAGATGCCTGCAGGAGCAGAGTGCTGAAGGCAGCAACTTCTGTTCTTGCTTCTTTCCTTGCCTTTCAAGAGTTCAGCTGCTGTCATTGCTGACACTCCTGTCATGGTGAGAGGGAAAGGTTCCCACAGATTGCCCTGCTTCATCACTCCCTTCCCTGCTCCCTGCTCCCAGCAGGGGCCATGGCAGCTCCTGCCCACACCCCCATAGAGAGGTGCAAGGGGGCATTCACCTGAAAAAGTGGAGGGGGAGGCAGATGAGCAGATRTTAGTGCGAGTAGGAGGGAAGCTTCTGTGGGAGGAGATGGAGAGTCATTCAGACATGACTGGATTTCAGCAGCTGGGTAAGTCCCTCGTGGGGAAGGAAGAGGGACTTACTGTTGAAGTGAATTGGGAAGTGGGAAAGGCAAAGAGAGAGAGAAAGAAAAGTCTTCACCTGCAGCTCCTGGGACTTCCCACAAGGAAGGTCCCACTCGGGACCTATTTTGTCCAGAGTTTCTAAAGTCTCTTATGTACCCAGTTCATTCTGACCAACTCATTCTGCCACTATTGCTGAATTGAATTTTCAACTTCTTTTGTTACCTTCTTTGGAAGATGGGAGTCATTTTTTTTTTTTTTTTTTCCCCAGAAATCAGGATATTTATGCCTATGCATCAGTTTAAAAGTGTGAAAATACTACATCATAGTTTCAATACTTGAGTGGAATTCCCTTCTAAAACCCCAACTCATAGAGAGAGGTAAAGAAGGATCATTTCACTGTGTATGCTGTTTAGGAGGTCCTCCCTAATGCTGTACTTTGCTTTACTGTGCTGCCATGGATTAAAAGAAGCATTCATCAATGCTGATGGTGGGTGGTCATGCTTATAGATCATATTTGCTTCCAGTTTTTCCATGCTGCKTGCCTTTCTTTGTGACTTCGTGACATCACTGATGGAAGTTCAGAAGGTAATTCATAATTCCAAATCCTTTTCTCCATGTTGACTGCCAAAGTKGTTTTTGTACACTCTGTATTTATGTAGTGGATTATTCCTACTTAAGCGCAGACCTTTGTTTGTCCTGACTGCAGTGCATCTTTTTCCTCATGACCATTTCTCGTATTTGGTATGAGGCTTTAGATTAGAATTCTAATCCCGTCCCCTGGTGTTTGCAAYCCTTCCTGCAGCATGCCCAGCATGCATTCCCTGATCCAAACCATTGGTTCAAGAGATAAATTGTGCAAACACAGGAGCTGGGGCAGACACCTCGGCAATCCAGCAGACACATCCCTGTGGTGTGCAGTGCACCTCCCAATCTGCTTTTGTTTGTGAGGGTCATGCAAGGCAGTGCCCTAAGCTGTACTGAAACCAAAGTATTTCAAAGGTAKTGCTTCTCCCCTGTCTAAGAGATCCATTACTCCATCACAGGTAGAAATGAGTTTTTCTTGCCTTGATTTGTTCTTGACTGCTGCTAATTTCRTTGTCATTTTCTAGGGGCTCGCACACTGATTATTATCTGCACCTTTTTCCTAAGCAAGAGGAATGCCAGCATTACATTTRCCTTATTTCCTGGAATATCTCTCCATCCTTCATGAATTCTCAGTGGCAGCTGCCAGTGCTTTTGAGGTTGTCTAGGTACTTGTTTTTTACAGGAGAGTGAAACTCATTAGGACCAGCTAATGTGAAAACAGCTAATTTATAAAAACATTTTTTAGTCTGGTCTTCCCCTGCTACATCTGAATTCTTACTCCTTTCTCACTAAGTGCCTCACTTATTCTTTTCATTATACTAATTGCCTGACATGGGAGTGGCATTTCTTTCTTTCTTGGCAACATTGGACTGTAAGTGCCCACTAAMTGCAGAGCAGGAAACCTTTCCCTTGTTTTCCATTTCAATATGCATGTTTTCTCTTGTTTGTGATGTCTAACTTTCAGCCCTGGTCTTTGCACTCTTTTCTTTTGTCTGTGTAAGCTCTTTCAAACTTCACTGAATCAGCTCTGACTAATTTACAGTTTCTATGTGATTTGATCTTTGGATCACTGAAGGATTGATCATTTACCCACCTATCCTTTTTCTGGTTTATTTAATTTTCTGCACTGAGATTTCTTTTCTTTAAGGAACTTTGGATTCATTGCATCTTAGAACCTCATTCTCAGAATTTCTTAACATTTTCCCTGTTCAAGTTTTGTTGTCTTTAATTAGGTGGACRGTTCTGCTTATCTAATATTTTGTACATGCTGTCATCCGATTTGCATTTCAAATACAAGGTAACATCTACTGCTCTTTCCTCCTGTGAATATATGTAGAATCTCTATTTAGAATCATTGAATTGTTTGAGTTGGAAGGGACCTTTGAAGCTCATCTGGTCCAGCCTCCCAATCATCTTCCACTAGATCAGGTTGCTCAGAGTTTCATCCAACCTGGTCTTGTATAATGAAATATTTTTTAAATTCTGAGATTTATTTTTTTTTTGTCAGATAACACATAATTACTAATAGTTAAAAAGTCAGGAGAGTTATTAAAAGTTTTGTTTAGCACTTGTTTAATGTCATCTATCTAAAGATGATTTCACTCCTCCTGTGCTCATGCTGGAGATAATGCCTTTCTACCATACCATCATTTATTTATTTTTATCAATTCACTCATTTCACAGAATTACTGGGTGAGAGACAAATACCTATTTGCAATCTAATCAAGCAAACAAATATAATTATAGCTATCTGGTGTTTTCTTACTTGCAGTTGTCTTATCTGTCTTTTCCTTGATTGTTTTCTTGTTYGCTAATCATAAATTCAGGAAAGTGAAATTGTTTTCTTGTTTGCTAGTCATAAATTTAGAAAAAGGCTGAAATCCTCTCTTCCCAACATATACTAGACTAAATGCTTGAAAAAAAGCAAATTACAGCAACAGGAAGATCAAGCCAAAACCCCTATAATTTTTAGCTGACACTATATGTTATATGTGTTATATATGCATTATCTGCTACAAAGCACAAGCATTGGCTGATTTGTAAGGGACACTACACTGAAGTTGATGGTTTTATGTAGATTTAAAACAACAGTAAATGAGTAGGCTGGTAGTTTTTCAAAATACTTCCCAAGGACCCTATGGCTACTTCTAATGTATTAAATCAGGCAGACTAAAGACTGTTCTCGGTATCTGACAGTGTGGTTCTGACAATTAATCTTACTTTTGTTCTGTAATGAGTTCATTCTGCTCAAAGTATCTGTGTGGACAAGTCCCAAGYCTGTGCCATCCTCCAGATCATGTCTTTGTGTTACCCAGGGGAGTAGTGACTGGCCTGAGACAGAGAGATGCCAAGGACACTCGAATAGTTAAACAAAACAGACACATGGTCAGGGAAACTGATTCTATACCCTCTGGTTCTTCACATGCACAGTCCAAGAAAAGGTATCTCATCAGGATGCTGTTAGTTACTCAGTGATATCCTGGCTGAATGGGAAAGCTGCTTTCATTGCTAAATATGAAAACTTAATTTTAAACAACTTTTAAAGGTTCAGTTTTCCAAAGGTTTTACCGAATGCATAATTAGAAGACAATTATTTTCCTAAACAAGTGAATAAATTAATGACTAGTCTATTTTTGTAATAAAATTCAACAGTAAGAACTGTTTATTTCATCACATTGAACAAATAAATGTTCAAAGTACAATTTATGTTTAGAACAACAGCTGAATATCAAGAGAAAACTGGGAGGGGCTGTCAGCTTCTTCCCAGAAAAAGTTTTAAATGCGAATAGACTAAATATGAAGGAATATGTGGTGCTGTGTATTCGGGGCAGTGAAACGAAACATGACATATTAGATTCTGCATTTTTAACTCTTAAACCTCAGTGATTCARCTCTCAGATCTGGGATATAAAAGTTTATGTATAGTATTAAATGAACAAATATGATATTTTTCCGGATTTTTTTTACACTTATTTAGGATTTGACACCTTTGGTTTGGAAAAACCTTGGTTTTGCCATGACACCAGTAGGAAGGGCAATTTTTTTGATACAGGAGTTCCTGGAAGATATGAACTACTGTATACATTGCCTGATGCAGTGTTTTGGTCTTAGCAGCTGTTTTGATTATGTGGGACTTTGCCTAAAGTCTAAGAATATTGATGGAAATGAGTGCAAGCCTGAAAGGAAGCACCAGCTATTATGACAATTTCTTTCCCTGTTTCGGTTCTTTCTCTTGTGAAAGTGGATCAAGCCAACCCACTCGTGCAAATCGAAAAAGTTCCCTTCAGTTTGTGTTCAGTTTTTCTCCTGCTGGTGTGACATTGGGGCCTGCCTTGTTCTGCCAGTGATGTCAGCCTTGATCGTCTCCTCTCCTGTATCCCCCTGGATGAGGACACCTGTGGACACTGTGTTGCACTGTGTGCTTAAAGAAGAAAATCCACTTTGCAGTTTCATTTTTCCAGTGCCAYATTCTGCTTTGTCTGTGACCGGGAGTCTCGTTTTTGTCACCTGTTTATGCCTGGGGATGTTGTGAATTATGATTTGTTGCTAAGGGTAAAGCTACGTGTCACTGCTTGAGCCARTTTGGAGGTTCAGTGATGCCTCCAGGGCAGGTTGACCCCATCACACTCTGTCCCAATTCCCTCCCTTTTACCTACAATTCCTTGCTTTGCAGCCCTGACCTCTCTATTGAGCTGACTATGTGCTTCCTATGATGTTGCTCCAAGCCAGGTCAAACTTGCCCAACTAGTAGAAAATCAATCTAGTGAGAAAAAAACATTTCTGTTRGATTAGTGAGTTGGTTATTGCTTGTTTGAGGTGTGCTCTAAAGGTAGAASGGTAGGGGTAGGAAAAATTATGTAGGCAGGAATGTATGTTTGCATGGGGGCTTGGACTTGCTTTGATAACAGAAAATATCTTCTGCATCACATAACCCTAGACTCAACTGATTCAGGCACTTAAGGGAAAGACATCATTGAGCACCAGCTGAATGGTGTTAAGGTAYAATAAACTCAGCCATGGATGAGGCTTTTGTACTAGCTCCAGTTATCTGAATAATAACTCTCTGGTAAACACAACACTTGAGCTTCAGTTGAATTCCCTTGTTCAGTAGGTTTTTTKGAGTTGTAGCCTTCAGTCAGCAGAAAAATCAATGGAKGAATTCCAGTCTATGTGATTCAGCTAACAGCCTTGTGCTTTAACTTAAAAGCCCCTCATGCTTAGGCAGGTAAAATTTGCCCCTGGAGACATTAGCATCGTTCTATTGATTAGAGAAAGACCTTTGACTTTCRCATTTAGAGCACTGAAGGAAGGGGAAACTGGGTGCCTAAGGCTGGGTGACTGGAGCCTGCTCACTGAGCATTTAAATAAAGATAGYTCACAGAAATGAAGAAAGGCTGACTTTGGGAAGGCATCTTGAGGCTGCTCATCCAAAATTGCTGCTCAGGGCAGGGTCACCTAGAGCAGGTCAGGGCTGTGTACACTCAGGTTTTGAATATTTTCAAGGACTGTGACTCTGTGACCTCTCCGGATAATCTGGTTCAATCACTCTTACAATTAAGAAGTCTTTTCTTATTTTTAAATAGACTTATTTTTGTATTTTATTCTGTACCGACTCATGCCCTTTTATGGGACACTACTAGAAAGAGTCTGTCTCTGTTTCCTTTACCTCTCCCCGTCAGGTATTTACAGACTCAGTTAATAAGATCCTTCTGAGCCTTCTCTTCCCCAGGTGAAACAGACCCAGTTCTCTCAGTCTCTCCTTGTATCACAGATGCTGCAGCAGTTTAGTCACTCTTGTTGCCCTTCACTGGACTCATCCCAGTATGTCCATGCTTTTTGCGCTGGAAGCCCAGAAGTGTACCCATTGCTYCAGATGTGTCTCACCAGTGCTGAGTAGAGGGGAARGATCACTTCCCTCAAACAGCTGGTGGWGCTATTCCTTGTGCAGCCCTCTGAGGATGTTTGCCTTCTTTGTGCTAAGGGCACTTCACTATCTCGTGTACAGTTTGTTCACCAGGTCCTTAAGGTGCTTCTCTGCAAAGCCACTTTCCAGTCAGTTGGTCCCCAGCCTGTACTGGTGCACATAATTCAGGTAGTTATCACTGATAAACTCCGGAAACCTCTCGGGTTTCCTTCCTGGTCTGCTGTCCCTCCAGCAGATGTTGGGGTGGTTGAAGTCCCTGTGACGACAATGCCTGTGAGAGTGAAATTTCTCCCAGTACCCTGAAGAAGGCATCATCTACTGATTCTTTATGATTAGGTAGTGTGTACCACAAACAACTTGGTTCAGATGATAATTTAAACCTAGGTAATTTCATTGTGGTATGGAAGCATCTTAGATGTGTCCAGAAAGAATCATCSTCTTGCTAATCATAAAAAGAAAATATAAAACAAAAACTGAAGAATGAAATATGGATAGCAAAATTGGGTAAGAGGCTCCTAAGAAACAATCTGATTTAAGTGCATTGTTTTTACTATRTGTAATTTTAACTTATCCTTAGAATATCCTAACTACATTGTTGATTAGTAATTGAAAAGAAAACTTTCCAGGGAAAGGAACCAGTCTTCCAGAGGGTTTTGTATGGGAATTGCATTGATGTTTCAATCTACAAGCAACTGTTCAGTTAGCTCAGCAAAAAAGAAAATTGAATCTGCAGAGTAACTGTGTGTAAACTCTACTTGTCCTTGAATTTTTTCTCATTTAAATATTCTGTGTATGAAAGACAGGCTACAGAGGACAATGGAACACAACTGCAATGCATAAAGAGTGTGATGTAATAGAGATGAAGGGCAGGGACCTAGGATTAAAACCATAAAATCTGATAGAAGGTGGTAAACAATATAATTCAGGAAAAAAAAGATTAGGATCATGAAATACTGTCCTGGGAAGGTAAAATAGTTTGATAGGTGGGATGGGTTAATGAGGCAAGGCTTTGTAATTGCACAGCTAAAATATTAGGACATGGCAATGGATAGAAGGAAGCAGGACAMCAGTAAGTCACAAATCCTAGGAGGGAGGTTTTTAATTCTTCACTGTGGCACTAATAATCCCTGACAGACTTTGCTTTGAGATTCATGCAGATACAAAAACTTCAGTTCTAATTGCTTGGTTTGTGTGATTTTCTTTTGTTTTACTCTTCAGAACAGTGATGTTATGTCAAACTGGGAGCTCAGTGCCATGACAGTTTGGCTGGGAAAGTCCTAATTGCACTGATTTAAGTCACCACYGCTGCCAAGCCCTTCACTCTGAGAACAGTTCCCCACCCCTCTGAGGCACAGGACCACCAAATGCAGGTAAAACAGTTGCTCTGTGTCTGACTAGAGGTCTGGCTGTCTCCACATCCTGCTCTCAATAGCAGCCAAATAGCAGGATGGGTATGTGATAGTACCTCACTGTCACTGTTCACACCCCAGGAAGGACAAGTTTGCATTGGTCAAACTCATTTATAGCAAGGAGGGGAGGCACTGGGCTCCTTTATGCCCTTCTGTGGGTGGGTACATGTCGAGAAGGAGGAAGTAATACAGTGAAATATGTTGTTTAAAACACATGAGCTTTAGTTTAAAAATAGTGATTCCAAACAAGCCTCCCTAAGGAAGGCAGATCATGAAAGAAGATATTACTGTGAAAAAACTAGTATGAGTGATGTCCTGTAGCTGCAAAACTCAGTGATGAATGGCCATCTCTTTTCCTACAAAATCTCTAAAGAGCACATGTTAGTGTGTGGTTAATGACCTCCTTCTGAAAACAAGCAGGGAAAGATTTTAAGAAGTTCCTCATTTTTTCCATATAATTGAATGAAACGGGTGTTCTTCGGTGTGCAAAAGTTTGTGGGATTGAAGCTYGAAAGTTTATTACATTGGGATGTGTGTTAAAATAGTAGAATTGGGCATTTACATTTATACTTGCATCAGTTTCTGTCATGGATGTGTAGGAGAGCCACGTGTTTCTAAAGTCAAAGGTGGTAAGAATACCACAATACTGTGCAACAATGAAAAAAGCTGCTTAGGAATTGAGTAGGACTCCAGTCAAACAAGCAGGTACCTAATCTGGCAAAACTTACATGTCAAAAACGTTGAAAGTTCACTTTGGAAAAATATTTAAACAATATGAGTATTTTACAGCCACCTAGGCTGATCCAAATTCTTGTGAATTTTCCCAAAGTGGTGAGCATACCACTAGGATCAGCTTTTCCTTTATTTTGGCTCTGATCTTGTGTATTTTTCCAACACCAAAAAATACTGGAAATCAAAAGGAAATTAAAAGCTGAAGGCAGGGGCTTTTTGAAGAGTGGAACTGAAACCCAAAGGTCTTTTTCAGTTTTGAATGAAAACTTTAGTTTGACATTTTGCATGSTCTCAGTTTCTAGCTCTCTTTCCTATGCTGTCACACTGTATTACTGTCATTTTGAAATTAGGGTAGATTTATAAGGAAGAAGTTCGTGGGTTTTTGGGGCTGGGAAACATTTTCTCACATAGTGAGAAAAATTGAGAACTGAGGAGGTGGAGGGTGGAAGAASTGTTTCTGATAGCAATTAGAAAGTGATATTAGCAGATAGGGGCAAATTCTCTGGAAAAGAAATTATAAAAATCAATGTATGGTGATGATGCTCATGATCATTATATGCTTATTTAGAAATAACCAAGTACTGATTATGCAAGTCCTTTTTTTCTCTGTTTAGATAATACTTCCCAGCAAAAGTACAGGGAATGACATAATTTAGAAAAATAAGTCTCTGGTTRTGATTTAGACATGGAATCAAGCCCKTCCATGCTRSCTGCYTCAGGAAACRTCAGCCATCAGAGGACTTAGTGAARATGAAGCAGAAGGAYGTTTCTGCCTGTAATTTTGTGACAGAGACAGTGTTTCACAGCAGACCCTCACGCCTGCAGTGCCCAGAGCAGACGGACTCCCACATGGCCAGCTCAGTTGCCTTGGCATTGCCAACCAGTTCGTAAGTTTGAACCTTTTTTTTGTGTTTGCAAATTAGGGACACCTGTTACATTATCAGATTCTTCTCCAGTAGAAGCCTYTAGAACAGCATGTGCAACCTGGGCCTTGGTGCCTGCATGATTATAGGATCGTCTTTGAATTTGGAGAATATGGCTATGGGAAAAAAGGCAGGGACTGTGTGCTAATATATACAAATAATTATTGCAGATATAACTCTTGTGTTATACATGGTGCAAAGGCTAAACATTTCTTAAAAGTAAGGATCAATTTAAGTATTTGCTCTKCCCTTTTTTTGGCAAGTAAGTAACGATTTCTCTGTTCTGTGATTTCCAAAAACGAGGTCATACCCAACACTGGGGGAAGATTTGCTTTTATAACCATACTGACAAAATGTACTAATGCAGGTGCAGATTTATCAGCAAATGGAGATTGCATATACTGCTTATACCAATCCCCTGAAGAAAAKAACACTGGCAATCTATCCTCTATCCAAGTTTTGATTACTATAATTAAGCTTGCGCTTAGATTTTTTTTTGGCAAAGAAATGAGCACAAAATAATGCAGCTTTAACTGATAATCTATACTGACATTTAAGTTTTGCCTTGGAGGAAAGTGCCTCCTTGCCCTCCCACCTTGACTTCTCAATATGAATTTCTTACAAACGTAGAGAGAGCTTCTACTGTTTTCTTAACACTTTATTATTAGTGATGGGTGTTGACTTTTCTCATTTTGACTTTTCTCGTTTTAACCTTCAGTCAGTGGGAAGAGAACAGAAGTTAGGTCTATAGGAACMGGGACAGAAAGAGATATAATATTGCCTTATTCCTTTGTATATCAGTCCTAACATTTTCTCTCTTTCCACTGCTTATATMAGCTGTGATCAGGAGCAGAAACAAGATAATTTCAATATTTGTGAAGCAGAAGCAGAGGAGGTATATTTAGATCAGAAATATTTCAGGATAAAGAAAATGAAGCTTAAAGGTACTTACTTTAGCCTGTCAATAATTTTTATTTGAGTAAACAACTTCCCAGCCTTTTGTTWCCAACTTTATATTTAGCCCAGGATACACCTATAGCCTTGAAGTGAACTAGTCATTTATTTTTCAAATAGTGTTTGTTACATCACTTCTAGGATTTTGCAATAAGGGTATTGTTAGACAAAGCAGGAGGACTTCATCTAGCAAAATCAGGACTTCATGTTCTTGTGTCCTTTAAGATCAAACATAGATTAGTCTCCTGCATTTGCTTCATCCTTCTATGTAAATATGTAAAAACACAGACTGGATTATTAAGTTTGCCTTGTTCAGTCACTCTGGTGACACTGATCCATATGTCAACTTCCTAGAGATCTGTAAAAGATAGGATTAGAAGGGAAATAAAGTTCAAAGGTCAGCACTTCGATAAACAACCAAAGCTGAAGRAAGTCCATTGAGGTGACATTGCCTAAAACAGACATGTCAAGTAGTCATTTAAATTTCAGGATTTGGCTTTATAGAGCAAATAGCCAGGCAATGTGCCCCTAATTCAGATAGTCCAGTGAATGAGAAGACCATTTATCAGACTTTTTCTGAGCTTTCCAACTGCTGTGATTCTAGTCTGTTCTTCAGCCAACATTTTGCCTCCAGGCTTTTTAATCACTTGGACACTACCTTGCACAGGACTGGCTTGGCTCCTATCCTTATTGATAGTCCTCTCTAAAATATTGTGCTGCTGCTATTGCATTAAGGAGAAGTGAGACTGCATTCCTCTCAAGAGAAACAGAGGGCCTTGCAGCCTTTTGCTCATGCATAGCCATCYACAGAAGTAGAAAGAGTTGCAGGAATGATGCCCATGACTGCAACAGCTGTGGGAGCAATTAGASTGGTAGATACATCCCTGAAATTAAGGGAAGCCACAGGGCTTGCAAGAGACAAAAACAATCAGATACCCTGTCTGGGATTATGCTTAACAGCTGCCAAGTTCCACCTTTCACTTTGTTCCCACTTACCCTGTGTGAGCTGCTTTTTCCTGACTGCCTGAGTAAAGTGCTTTGCTCATTGAGTAGATTTAACTTTAAAAACATAGTGAATAAACAGATTTTGGAGGACTGTGTAGATTTTGAACTTTGAGAGCAGCTTCTTTTTCCAACTCAGGAAAGCAGACAGAACCAGCTCTTGTCAGTGGCATGAACCTTCTGGAATTCCTGCTGGTTTAAAAGGAATTGGGGATCATAGGAGGCAAACAGGAAAGAAATCTGGTCTTCATTTCGGAGCTAYACATCTCTAATTCCCTTTGATCTTTGGCTCAGCATTTGGTTTAATCTTTGAGTGTGTACTGGTCTATCTAATCAGAGCAGATCGCAATACCTCTGTGCTGATGTTATGTGTTCCAGTCTGCCCCTGGAATCTTGCTGACCAGAACACAAGGACTTGGAGGTATTATTATTCATAACTAAGAAGCTATTTAAGATCAGTTTCACAGGGGTTTGTTAAAAGATTTTTTGGAGGCAGCTCTCCAGGTACAATAAATTTTGTACCGGTTCATTGCAGTGAAGTAATGCTGTAAAATAGTCTCAGTGTTAATATTTACTGTTGTGGTTACAGTGGGAAAGTACCTTAYAYTCATTTCTCAGGACTGATGTCAGCRGAGCGTTTCAGKTTGAGATGTACTTTAAGCATAATCTCAGACCCAGATAACCTAGATCTGAACATCTCTCAAACGTCAGGATGCTTAATCCTCCTGTGACTTTCAYAGTGAGTCTCCTTTTCATAATGAGTCAGATGCTCAGTTTAAAGATAGTCCCATATGCAAAACTTCCAGATCTAACTTCCTGCCTTGCTGTTACTTCTAGAGATTTAAATCAAGCTCTGATAATTGARACTTAGGCTGCACCTATGCTGCTGAATTAAATGATGTCACAGGATCCCCAGGCACTTGTTGAAACAGACCCTGGCACTCTTTTCAGCCAGAATAACCAGTGTTTTCTCAAAGACTTTCTAGGCTCASTGTGGGGCTTGGCAAATGCCAGGACTGTACTTGTGGCAGTTTGTGTGACCCTGTTTTGGAGGCTAAGAGAACTTAGTAGAAGACATGTGGTCACATRTGCCAGCCGATCTCAGAGCCAGAAAACAGGCCCTGGCACATTTCTTTTACTTGAGTAGATATAGTTATGGCCTCAGGGCTTTCATCTTTAGCTCTGTGATTTTTTAGGAAATGTTTTCCYTTGGATAAGACCATCAAATGAGTCACTTTATCTTTTCATGACTTGCAACTAGGTAGAAGCTAAAGATCTCATGATAATTTTAAATTAAAAAAACAAGGAAAAAAATATCACATTTACCAGTTTATATTTTCCTTCTTGGTTGGTCATATTTGAAATGCAAACTTTTATCAAACTGTTGTTGTTTGGTTTTCTACATTTCAGTGTGATTTGCCACATTGGGTGTATGACAAGCCAGTGGAAAATTCTATTTGCTTTTCTTCTGTTTAATTCTGTGCCCACCRCATTCTGTTTTCACAGGATATGTAATTACAGAATGAATACAATAATTGTATTGAAGGATCTTGTGAAAGATCTCTTCCTAATGCCCAATACTCACTGAGAACAAGAAAGAGAAGAAAACAGTTTCTCATAAAAATATGCCATTGAAACTCTGGGACTGATATGTGTATCTCTATGATCTCTGAGGGGTTGCAGGGCCAAGCAGTTTTACTATTTATGGTGATGAAATGGGGCAGTCAAATTGAAACTCACTCTTGGTATTCCATTGCAAATTTAAGTAGTTTTATGTAATGTCATGTGGATAGTTGAGGAACCAGGTAAATCCCAGCCATTTGTAGTAGCTCAGGCCTGTCTTCTTGTGGGGTTTGACCCTGTTGATGGAAGCTGATAAGGGATGTGCTGGAATGGCGAGAGAATGACACTTTGGTCTGGTTTATTCCACATGGAAGGAGAGCTGTGGCAAGCTGCTGTGAGCTCAAGGGTGACTCCCGCCTAGAAGAATCTCAGCTGCATACTAAAGTGTCCCCTTCACCTCAGTGACAACAATGTCAATCTGAAATTTTGGGATATTTATACTAGGAGAGAAAAAAAATGGTTCACAACAAACAGAAAAGTGTTGAGTTATGTAGCCCATTGCTCTGTCAGAGGAAGATTATAGCTCTTGGACACCAGTCTTGAGCAGATTTACTGGCTCAAATAAAAGGACTTCTTTAAAATTCCTTCCCTATGGGGGATTTTCTATTGTTAGAAGTAACTTCCATTTGATGTTTCAAAAAATATTATTAAATTTTCTTACTTGCCTTTCTGTTTTCCTCCATAATTCTATCTGCACCATACTCTTCAAAAGAGACAAAAGAGAGACAGTGGATCCCCAACCCGTCACATCTCGAACCTGGCCTCAAAAGAAGATCCAGATTTCACAGGTCAGTGTGAAGTGCTGGGATGTAATTATGTCCTGTCTGTGTCATCACTCAGCTTGACAGCACCACATAGTTAACTCTTCCTCATCTTCTAATTCTTTTCAGTTTCTTACCACGAACAACAAGAAGACAGAACACGTATGATGTTAGATTGCTCAAGCATGTTTGGTGGTATTTTAACTTGACTTTGTGGGGGAAGTAAACCCACTTAAATCATGTGACTAATGGAAATATTCACAGAAGTTTTCAACTTTGGATTCCACACATTCTCCCTTTCATACTTCAAGTCTTCTTTCTTCTTTYAAGTGCATACTTCTGAATGACAAGTAGATAATAAGCATGGCTCATCTCAAGTAAGTGGGATGTTATCAGAGAAATTATAATTTTGAACTAATATGCAAGCATAGTGGAAAGGCAGAGGTCTGCACTCTGGGTTAGCAAGTTGTCCACCTTGAACATAATTGCAGCCTCATGCTGTGATTTCCAACCACACTGCAGAGCTCAGAGTTCAGCTTTCACCAGCAACCTCATGACAGAAGATGGGACTTGAAAAATCAAAGCACCTAACTTTTTTTTTTTTTTTTTGAGAGAAATAGGCAGTCTGTGAGTGTTGTGCTTAATTTTGTTTGGTCTATTTTACAGTATTTGCAGACTACCAGTGCCAAGCCAGAGGTGTTCCATGTTGAGCTCTGTACTGATAAAAGCATGGCCATGAGCTGTGAGTATTTGGGGTTTTTTTTAATACCCAGCAGGACTTTGTGAATCAGCCATGTTGTAAATGTTAAGTGGCCATTTTWAAAAAAGAAGTATCAGTGGGCATCAAGTCTCTGAGTATCGGCACACTGATGCTCTCACCTCCTGCCCTTGTACACTTAGACACCAGAGATGATTTTCTACCCTGTATGTCACTGTGGGAGGAGTCCTTAACCATGTTTGTGATTCCAGCACTATATCCCTGTCGCCCTTCTGCAGGCTTGCCTGCACATCTGAATAGGTGTTTGGTTTTTTTTCAACTTCTACTGAGCTAAAAGTCCAGCCCAAACCAAGCCCTTTGCTTTCATCTCCAGGATAAGCATGTCAGCTTACTGCTGTACCTCAGTGARTTCCTCACATTCTGTGTTTCCAGCTAAGTTTCAGGCACCTGCAGTTCCTTGCTTCTGAAGTACTGTAATCCCTCACCAGAATCCTTTTTGGTCCAGAGTCACTGTCATTTAGCAATAGAGAGAAGCAATAGAGGAAGGTATTTGAGACAGCCGTGTGAATATTTTGTCTAACCTAATCTCACGCTTCACTGCAAGCAAAGCTAGATAAGCCTCCCTTAAAGCACCAGGGCAGAACCTGCTGCCAGCTGCTGAGAAAGGGTGTCAGTGCAGGTGTGAGAGCCTGCCTGACTCTCCTGGGCATCTTTAAAAGATTCTGTGTCCTTCCCTCCTTTGTCCTCCAGATRTGTTTCTAAATACTGCCTTGCTCAATTTGCCCTGCGCTGTCTCCTCTTTTTGAATTGGCTTTGGTGCTGCTAGAGCCACAGTGAACTGCATGAAAAAGCTCCCTGCTTTTACATTTGGCTCTGCTATCAAAGCCCCATGGGTCTGTAAGGCCCACGCCCAGTCCATGCTTAGCTCTGCAAACCTTGTGGTTAGCAATTAATGGACATCTTCCACAAACTTATTTGCTCACCTCTGCTTGAGTTGTGTCCCACTGCTCAAGTTTTCAGATTGTTACAGAGGGAGTTCAGACATTCAGGRGTATCCAAGGTGAGGTACAAAGCACTGATTTCAGTGTTTGCAGCAATGCAGTTTGCACAGTTTGCAGAAACCCCTCCCAAAGCATTTGAAGAACAATGTGTTGCCAGGGTGGATGGCTCTGGACTCCATTAATCTCATTTTGTGGAGACAGATGCTGAGGGTCTCCCTTACATCATGCCACTGGGAGAAAAGAGAGAACAATTAGTTTGTCATTTCATCTGTTGTTTGTTTTTCCTCTTCTTCAGTGACATATATTGATGGTCTCTGGCAAAAAGGTAATAGCATCAGATAGTARCAGTATCATCTGATGCTCCCAAATCCTTTGATTATTTGACAGCAGTTTAAAGTGTAGCTCTATGCTGAAAAATTATTCTGGAAATGGCATTGTAAAGTTCCGTGCCTATCATTCCAAATCATTTCCATATCAGATGTCCTCTGTGAGCAATGAAAAAGACACTTAAATTTGTTCCTGTCTGTCAGCCCCTGTGAATATAACCTGGATTTCAAGTTCACACTGGATTCTTTTCTTCTCCCATGTGATTGCCAGCAATGGACCACTCAATGGACAAAATTAAATCTTCAGTTACACCATAGCAAATCTACCATTTATGAACTGGACCTCACTGACACCTGTAAACCCCTGTGTTCTCTGCAGTTTTACTCAGGTGAATGGAGCCTATTAAACAGCTCTGCTGATGGATGACAACAGGAAATACATCTCATCTCCCTGTGTCTTTAGTGCTTTTGGTACATGAACTGAGGTGGAAAGCAGAAATTTTCGCTTTTTCCTCTCTGAAGAAGAATGCACAGTGTGGAAACTACAAGGGATTTTTTTTGTTTGTTTTGTTTTGTTTGTTTCTTTATTTGTTTGGCTAAGTTAGGTTTTTTTGTTTAGCATTTTTCTGATCAAGGTTATACTCTGCCCAAGATGAAGAAGAATACTTCCCATGCGACACAGACTTAGCTAATTTGCTTTGGGTTTTTTTGCTCAGTATGAACAACTTGGTCCTGGTTTTCTTGTTATTCTTTTTCTTTTGTACTCTTTTGTAGCCCCTTCCAATCTTGTCACAGATTATACAATCCATTTGATGAATGCATCCTCCTATGTCTCTGTAGGTTGAAGAACATTTGCTGTTCAAACTGTTCTGCACTTTATTTCTTTACTTGAAGTACAAAAATATGTTTTATACATATATACATACAGCAATGAATATATTAACAAAAGTGTGCATGCTTTGACATMTTTTTCTAATAGCTTTTCATAAACTCAAAATCCTGAAATGTTAAAACTGGTAGCAGATCCCAGCCAGTAGTACTTCAGCAGTCAAAGAGTATGATATAAATGGAAGTTCATGCAATTGAAGTAGTCTTTCTTTATTGGTGGATAGTTTGGCCAGATTGTGAAGAAAGAATACAAAACTCTTAAGATCAAGCAAACCACATTTTGAAAAAGAAAGATCCAGTAGGCCTTATCTGGCTGCTGACTTTCCCCATTCCGGATGACCAGCTGGACTATTGTGTGTTGATTAGTTCTTTACCAAATTGCCTCTATTTATGGGTGCATGGAAGAAACAGCAATATGGATCCTGAATTGCGACCCTCAGAGAAATTCACCACTATTGCATGTAAGAGAGATGAATACAACTTATAAACATAAAAGAATATATGAAGTAATTTGATAAAATCATGCTAGGTTTGGATTCTAGAGTTTAGCTCTGTTTCCTGCCAATGATCAGCTGTAGATCCTTCATGGCAGCCTCCAGACCAGATAACATCCCAAGCATTTCTTTGAAGGTGAGTCCAGGCTCCTTTTTTAACACGAGACAAAATCCTGGATATATATAGCAGCATTTCCTTTCAAGTGAGTCTCTGAGGAACTGACTGTTGGATAACATTGCCCAGTGTAAAGTGGGGAAGGGGACAGATTAACTGCCTTCTGTTGAGGTCACTGTGTAGCTATGGAGCCCAGATYTGTACAGTGCCAATTTAATTATAGCGACTGTGCTGTGTACTGGCTGGACAACTTCATACAGAGAAAACCCACAAAGCTCAGAGCCCATCAAAAGAAATGCAGTGAATGATTTACACTTTGTTCTGCAAGGTGCTCAGAGATGCAGAGGCTGTGGGAGAAGAGGGATAGTGAGTCCTGACTCCTCCTGAGCACATGCCCGTTGTATTTGAGGTGATGACAATACCACATTACACAAGGCCAGTTACAATTGGGCAACTGAACTGACAAAACTTCCATTCTATAAACAGCTGCTGAAGGGAGTGGTGATGGAAATGGGTTCTGCTGTTCCTCATATAACAGTGTTTCTAACCATTGCTCTTCCAACAGGGGCCAAAGATAAGTAAAACTGAAAGAGTCTGTCCTCAGATTACTACATGAGATGGTGTGGAGTCCTATAAAAAGATTTATGTTCTATGCTGCTCCTCTGGCAAAGACTTACATAATTCACTGGTGGCTCCATCACTCATGAGCAAAGCACTCATCCCAGATGCGTGGCCATAAAATCTTTATAGTGCCTTGCAAAGTGTGGTGCCTTATAAAGTTTTACAGCCATGCATTTGGGATGACCACATTGCATCATCACATATTTTCCCATGAAGATTTCGGCTCACTGCTGCTCTAAGCCAACTAACTTTTGCAGATGGCTCCTAGAACAGCTGAAAGATCCCTGCTTTAGTTTTTGTTGTCAGCATGAATTTAATGTACTCCTTTCCTTTCATTAAGTTCCAGAGCCAGGCTGCAGAGGAAGTGGAATAGCRCCGTCAATACACGACTGGATTTGCTTTCTGGTTGTATCAATCACACTGTCTCTCTCCACCATTAAACATTTATGCTGTGGTAATGTTTTCATTGCACAGCTGATAGACAAACCCAGGCACAGGAGCAGCGTGAATGAGATGTGTGCTGTGGGCTCTGGTTTGTAGCCTGMCAGCCCCTGGGGAATCTCTATTTTCCAGGGATTTAATGGTGTAAAGCACTTTTATATCCTAGAGAGATACTTTCTGTCTCAATTTTTATTTACTCTCCATTTGTTTCTTGCTACTTTTCAGGGAGATAAGTTTGTGATTCTGTCCTTCTGCGACCCTCTGAGCCCAGTAATATGCAACCTGGAGTGAAAAAAGAAAAGCAGGAACCCGCCATTCCTGGACACTATGAAGTTATTTTGTCCTAGCAAGTTACAATAATGCATCATCCAACAACGTTTCACTACCTGTAAGATAAGAAACCTTGAAATATAAGCACTTTAAAGGATACATTTGTGTTTTTAAGTAAAATAAAAGCCGATTAAGGGTACTATTTTTTTATCAAATAACACAGTTTCAGAATAAATAGTTACTATATATATATAAATAGAATAAATAAATAAATAAATAAATAAATATATATTTAAATAAATATATATTTAAATGAAATATAGAGAGGCAGGCATTGCAAATTTAGAACAAAATTTAGGAAAAAACCACATTTTTCAGATTCAAGGCAGTCTGTGTCAGGGAACAAAACAATTTAAACCAGTCGTACGGTCCAAATAATGAGCTTCCTCAACTTTTACCCATAATTGAATGAATTACATTAGTTAAAATGTTAGTGTTGATGGGGGAGATAAGGCTATGAATTARTGCCAAAACACATTAACTAAACAGGGTAGAAAAAAGCTCCAATACAGATTGCTACTCATGCCTTAGGTTTTTTTTTTACTGTGATTATTTGTTTAAAACACTTTTTCAGGCTGATTTACCCAGAGTATATTTCCCTGTTATTAGGTAATTTGGTCTACAAACACTTTGTTCCTCCTTGTTTCTTGAGCAGCCATTTAAAACAGGTTTCAGCAGACTTTCAGAAGTCCCAGATTAACCAAAATTTGCAATTTTATGCTTGATAATCATCAGTATGCAAGAAAAGGAAATGAATGTCATCCACTGACACCCAATCATTCATTGTCATCTGGTTCTGACAGCAGGCAGACTTTGACTGAGTTACTGCCATACATTTTCAGCTCCTGAACAAATGGGAAAACTTGGACACTCCACAGTGCTAATTTACATATGCAAATGGTGTTGGTGTAGTCCAGTGAGTGGAATGCAGAGCAGTGTTTGTGCCTGATGAATTAAATGATCATCACTTGCTCATGAGGAGAAGGTCCAGCAATCAAGTAAGAAATACTGGTTGTAATTGAATGACCTAAAAAAGTGAAAATTTGAGACAACTGATCGTTAGGCAGAAGACTTGCAAACTTTCACAGAATTAATAAAATGGAAGAGAAAGTCATCCTTTGCTGTGTGTCTAGTGCTGTCTGGTACTGATGACTGTCTGTAATAAATGCTTGAGTCTTAATGAGCAGCTCCTCTGTATGTTTATTTATATTTTCAAGCTACAGTTTATGTGTGTCTGGTAATGGTGAAAAATGTCTTCCAGGTGCAGCATAATGTAAATGTGGAAGACAAAGCTCTGAGGGACAGAAYTGAGTTTTGCAGCTGACAGCTGCATGTGTGATGTCCCCTGCTGGAGCAGTTTAATACAGACCACAATCAATTAATTATGTTTATAATTTGTGGAGAGCACTGCAAAGACTGTTAGGTACAGCAAGAAAAGCAGTTTTGGAAAGGCATAGATGRAAATGTGTATATGCCATTCTTAAAATAGCTGCTACTTCTATCACTTGTATCTTAAATTATTGGAAGGAAAAAAATTGTATGCCCTCATGTGCACTTTTGCATCTTCTTTCTTTTGACATTTAAGTTGGTGCAAACAGTGAAAATAATTTGAGTGCAGTTCTTCTATGAACAATGTCTGGATGAAAAGAGCACTTTAGAGTTCACTGCTTGTGTCACTGAATTCCAGATCAAACCTGATTTAATTTACACAGAAAATGTAAGTTTATATTGCTTATTTTTAGAAGGATATGGCATTACATATCACTGTAAATTGAGGAATCTGAGTTCTGATCCTCCAAAAAAAAATTAATGTGTGAAGTAATACTCTTCCTTTACCCACCACATTATTTTCTGCTTATCCATCAACATCCTTTAAYGAGGAATTTCGCAGAAAAAATGCTCTGATCGTTTTGCTTTGTTAACTGCATTGAGAGGAAGAGGACACTCATTCTCCMACAGAGCTAGTTCTAATATGATAAAAGAAGTTTAAATCAGTACAAACAGCACCCAATTTGCAGATTTTGTAAGCATCCAGCTGAGGGACTAAATCTCTGAACACATGCAGATTTGCACCTCCTTTTTAAACAATTTACAGCTACTCCAGTTTGATCTAACAATAGATATTATCTCTCAAATCATCCCAGTGTTAGCCTATAAATAAGAATTATTAGATCTGGCACTTCTCAGTATGCTGGAATCAGCTGCCAGCATTTTCCATTTCCAGAACTGGAGGGTTTCTTTGCCCAGAATGCAGAGTTACATCACTGGGAACCACTGCACCAGGCAGGGATTTCTGTATTGCAGCCTGAGCAAGGCACAGAGCAGGGTGTGCCAGAGGCTGCTCAAGCAGCTGATTTGGATTTTGGCTGCTTTTTCAACAGCTGGTTTTGCTAAACCATCTTCAGCAGAGATCTGGCCTTGAGCAGCTATTGTGGAGCTGCTTCTTTCAATTAGCTCTCCAAAGGGCTCTCATCCCACACTGAGAACCCATTTGTGTGGTTTTGGGCAGCCTAAACTGTCACTCCCCAACACTCTCAGTGAAGGAAAAGCTCAAAAATAGCCTAGAAAAGATGTTGTGCCTGTAATTCAAACCTAAACTTATTTCACTCTGACACCCATCCTTGACAGCCTTCCAGCTTAATCACAAGAAAGGTGGGACAAAAATCATTCACTGTTCAAGTGTTTATGCTTTTCTTATGGATTAAGAGGGCTCCATGTGAAGCACAGTTTGAAGCAATGTCAAAATATAAATGAATAAATCTTCAAGCTTGCAGACCCACCTAAATATCTATTTTGTACTCATTTGTGGCCAATCTCCAGGCTTGCTCTGAGTTGCAGGGTCTAAGTCCTCTTGTTTAAAAAAAATTCAGCATTTTTCTCATGAATATTTTACATTTTCTTCATTCACACTCCTTCCTGTGCAATGGCTACTACTTTTGTTCCTTAAGGTACCAGCCTTGGTACTCAGTCAGGGAAATACCAACACTTTTCCTCCACTCAGATCTATGATAAGCAGGAATGAAAAAATGCCCACTAGCAACTTCCCATTTGCTGTGCACTGCAGTATTGCATTCCTGCCACTGTGTAGTGTTTGCAAAGCTCTAAATTAAACTAATTAACGTGATTTAGGATGATGTCTCTTTACCAAGCAGCAGTCRCAAGAGAGTTTTCTTTTCTTGCCTGTCATCAGGAGCCTTCCTTCCAGTTAAGAGCCTCTCTGTTGCACGAATGGCTCTTCTCTGTGCTTTTTTGTAGCTGGGGTTTTGTGAGAAGAAGGGTTTATTGTTCTTTGATGATGCAAGTGTGCCTTACAATTTTGGAAGACCTTGGGGATAAAAGCAATATGTAAGCAAAGACCCTCTCTTAGCAGTTTCTGGTTGCTAGTTTGTACAAAAAAGAAAAAGTTGTAAAAGCTAGTTTCTTGGGGTTAATAGCCTAATAAATTTGATAGGCCAATTCAGTTTCTTGAGGACTATTGGCAGAGAGGCCTTCAGGCAGAAGTTTTGTTTGTACCTGTTTACCTCTGAGGGTTTTTTCAGATATTTTTTTAAGAACCAAGAGCTACCAGATCCTTTTCAGTTTTCTTTCACCCCTCTAAAAATGAAAGCTGTGTTTTCTTTAACTGTCATGCTTTCTTGACCCAGCCCTATTGATAACAATTCCTGCTTCTGAATCTTCCCTGGAACTCTTTGTTAGCTTTCTTGGTCTTTTCTTTCTGCTTAATYGTTTAACACTGTTCCCATTTTGGTTATCATTTTCTGTTGTTTAATCTATACAACAAAATTTCCTGGATAGTGTCAAGTCAGTGGCAAGCACTAGATTATTCTTCTTCATCTGGACTGTCCATGTCCACATTTTGTTTTGAAGATCTGCAGGAAGAGARATTAACCCACTTGCAATGTACTGTGCTCATCAATGATTCCCCATAAACAAGAATAGTTTCATTAATCCATTTGGTTTCTTGAGATTCTTCTATTAAATAGAAGCTGTTTACATATATGGATTTTTGAGCATCCTAAAATTTATTATTTCCATTAGAAACCACCTTGATATTTACTACACCAGCGACAAACAAKGAAACTGCTTTCTGTAACCCTTTAAAAATGGAAATGGATGCAAGAAAAGGTTTAATTTGAGAAGCAAGGTGCAGGGAAGTGTGTTAGAGAGCAGCAAACACAGTGTGATATTCCCCTAGGTTATGCTCTAACATATTGCAGTTCACAGTCTTCCTGAAGCAAATCATGTCTTTGGTGTTCTCATCTTTGTTCAATCCCTTTCTAATCTCATGTGGATGTACTGATTTGTGTGTTCTGCTGTACATGTTTCTGCCATGCTTACTTTTACCTGCCTTCACCAGTTTGAGATGATGAACTCTGAGCATTGGTTCTTTGTTCCACAGATCTCTTCACAGTTCCACAGATCTTTTCATCAATGCACCCTCCTCTGGATTCTGGAGATCAGACTAGTAATTTCAGCTGCTCCTTTTAATGGGAATCATTGTGAAAAGGGCATCAAACAACTTCTGTAATTGGATTCAATGTTGTTTTGCTTCTCTGCTATGTTTTCTCAGCTCCTTTTTGCTGTGGAGGGTGGCACAAGAACAGCACAGAGTATTCATGAAGAGAGGTATGCAGTGGCATGACAGGATTTACTGTGGTAGCCAGTTCAGACCCACAGAGCTGCTCACTCACTTTCCCACAGTAGAATGAAGAAAAGAATCAGAAGGGTAAAGGTGAGAAAACTCATGGCTCAGATAAAGGCAGTTTAAGTTTAATTGGTAAAGCACAAGCTGTGGACAYAAAGCAAAATGAAGCAAAAAGAATTCAGTCTCTCCTTCCYGTGGGCAGGCAGGTRTYCAGCCATCCCCAGGAAARCAGGGCTCCATCAGGAATAACAGTGACTTGGGAGGACAAATAGCATGACCTGGAACATCTCTGTTTTGCTGCTTCTTCCCCCATTTTTGTATGCTGAGCATGATGCCACRTGGTGTGGAACATCCCTTTGGTCTCTTGGGGTCAACAATCCTGGCTGTGCCCCCTCACAAATTCTTGTGCATCCCCAGCCAGCTGACTGGTGGTTCAGCATGAGAAACAGAAATAGCTTTGASTCTGTGAAAGCATGGCTCAGTAATAGCTAAAAATTCTCTGTTATCAACACTGTTTTCATCACAAATCCAWAACATAGYGTGATACCAGCTACCATGGYAGAATTCTCATAATTCTGAACATTTACTTTGGCTTCTGCTCAGTATCATGCTGATGTTTTCTTTAAATGATTTATTATCAGCTGAAGATCACAATCTGGTCAGGAGTCAGCTCTAAGCCCTCTCCTATGAATGTAAAACTTGGACGGTTTTTCTCTATTTGCATCCTTCTAGATTTATCTATTCTGAATTTTGCTGTCAGTGTTTAAGAACAATAAAAACAGCTTTTAACTATTAAATCTGTATGCGTATTCACCTTTCCATATCAAAACTTCTCTTTTATGGTGGAATCTGCTTAATATTGAATAAAGAGACCTGAAAACTGGAGAGTACTTGGATGAATTGTTCTGACATGTGTAATAATAATAATAATAATAATAATAATAATAATAATAATAATAGTGGGTTCCATGAGGGATTAAGGTGAGACAAACCCTGGGGAGAAAAAAAGTAAATAAAAGAGCCATTAGAGGTGAATTGTGATGCTAGGAGTATGGACTTGCCATTGGAGTTGGGAGTATATGGCCACGAAGATTTGTGGAGATCTGGATACCTTCTGCTGTATTAGAAGACAACATAGTTTTGTGCTRTGTTTTGGGGTTTTTTTCCTCCTCTGTCTTGTTGAATCCTGTCTGCTCATACTCAGTCATTCTGTGACTCAACATCCGTGTGAGTGTGGCTTGCTGCCCATAGGCAGGAGGTATTTCCACGAGGTGTTGAGGTTCTGTGACTAGCATGCCTGAATGCTTTGAGGAGCATTTTCAGGCTCTGCTAGTTAGGCCAAAAACACTCTCCAGGAGCATRAGCAACTCCCACTGTGCTGGACAACATCTCCTGTAAACTAACAGGTTTAAARCTGTGTCTATGTGACTCAGCTTTCTTGAGAATACCTGTGATCACAACAGAGTGGCATTTGGCTTTGGAAACGTGAMCTATAAAATAAAGTTGGTGTTACTGACATGGCAACAGCTTTGACATGGTACAGACTGTAATGATTTGTTGCTAAATCCTCAGAAGGAGATGCTGCAGACATTGTGCTCAGACCTAGTCATTAACCTGTGTCTCTCAGTGACATGATGCACAGAAAGCRGTTACAGCATCTCATCTTGGTGCCTCTGATGCCATGCAGCCTTTCCATCCCAATCCACAGTTCTGTGAGAGGGGGTGCTTGAGGATGAAATTAAATGAAATCTGCGGGGCTGTGCTGGGTCTTGAAGCACAAGAACACACAGCAGGCTTGTGGGTCTGAACAGAGGAGAAATGTGGTGTTGAAGCATATGTCTGACTTGTGTTTTGTGCTGCTGATATGCCTGCTTTCACTTGAGTACTAAGATAAAAAAGATAAATAATTTGGTTTTGAAATTTTTCGTTCCTTTAAACTGATGAGAAACAATCACAGCTGCCGGGACAGCATCAAAAACTCTTGTATCTAGTCACTACTGAACAAGAAAAATCATGAAAGTATGTAATAAAGGGAATAAAAACTTTCCACCTGTGGGTGCCATCTGGTGGTGAATGCTCTGATCCTGATCCAGCAAAGCTCTTGGATGCATGCCYGTTTCCAAAGCATGAACGCCCCTCCTGAGTATGTGGGTGTATTACTAAGTCCCACACAATGGAGTGGGCATGTTGGAAGAATAAATCTAAATGCAGGTTCTCCAACTGAGATTCACTGGATATTTGCCCTTCAAATCAACAAAGGCTTGCAAAAGCCCCTGGTGAGGACAGAGAAATCCTTGCTACAGGAAAATGGAAGAGCAAGGCAAGAAGCCATATTATAAAGCCCCAAAAAAGACAGGAAAGCATGGAAGTGCTAGGAATATAAGCACCCAGTGATTTCGATGCTGGTACCTTTGCCAAAAATACAAATTTCTGTTCTTGTGAAAACTCAGAATACAGCTTGATTGAGTTGTAATTATGCAGATGCGTGCAGGGGGAACTATGCTCAGAGTTGCATTAGCACAACATCGTGCCTGGGCTTGACTGTCCTTCAGCAGCCCACRGGCTCAGGCAGGTTCCACTGTTCCWAGTTGGTCAGGRGTGTTGATCTGCTGCMGGGCAGGAAGGCTCTGCARTGGGATCTGGACAGGCTGGATTGATGGGACAAGGCCACTTCTGTGAACTTCAACAAGGCCAGGTGCCAGATCTTGCCCTTGGGTCACAGCAACCCCATTGCAACACTGCAGATTTGTGACTGAGCAGTGACAATACTGCCTCTTGGATAAGGACCTGGATGTGCTGGATGACAGCCAGCTGAATATGAGCCAGTGTGTGCCCAGGTRGCCAAGAAGGCCAGTGGCATCCTGGCCTGTGTAGTGTGGCCAGCAGGACCAGGGCAGTGATGTCTCTGYGCTTGGCACTGCTGAGGCTGCACCTCGAATCCTGTGTTCAGTTTAGGGTCCCTCACTACAAGAAAGRCATTGAGGATCTGGAGCATGACCAGAAAAGGCAGCAAAGCTGGTGAAGGTCTGGGTAACAAGTCTTGTAAGGAGCARWTTGAGRGAGCTRGKGGTGTTTAGCCTGGAGAAAAGGAAGACTCAGGGGAGGCAGAAAGGAGGCTGTACTGAGGTGGGGGTCAGTCTCCTCTCCCAGGCAACAATTGACAGGTCAAGAGACAATGGCCTCAAGTTGTGCTAGTCTAGGTTTAAACTGGATATYAGGGAAAAATTCTTCAGGGAATGGGTCATCAAGCATTGGAACAGGCTGCCGGGGAAGTAGCTGAGTCCTCATCCCTGGAGGTATTTAAAAGACAGGGAGATGTAGCACTTAAAAACATGGTTTAGTGGTGCACTTGGCAGTGCTGGTTTAATGGTTGGACTCAACAATTCCATAATTCCATGATTTTGCTAGCAGGGACCCCTSGTTCCAGGAACTCAGTCCTCTGCTCACCCATCTGTGAAGATCAGAGTCTAAAGAAATGCCTACAAACCTTCAGCCAGCCCTCCCTCAGCTCTGCTCCAGCTGGTCTGGAATGGATGGCAGGGAATGCTACTAATTTCTCATCAGGCTCTAATTTCTCATCAGGCTTTGGCAGAGGAGGGGCCCTGCTCTCCTAATGCTGCACATGGAGCAGGTGACACACTCAACAAGGATTTTGCCTGAAGCTGTTGTGCCAGCCCTTCTGCTGGAAAGGGTTGAGGACAATAACTTTCAGCAGAGGGACAGCAGGCCAGAGGCTGGGGAAGGGGGAAGGACAGGGTGAGGGGTTATGTCCTTAGTTGGCACAGGAATTTGGGAAGGGACCATCTACCCAAAGAGGTCTGCAGCAAAGCATGAGATTTCTTTCTTCATACAGACAGAGCAGAAAACGATAATATTAAAGCAGAGAGAAACACTCTGAATTTACTTTCTTTCTCTACCAAGAAAACAAAGTTTTATCTTAATTTCAGCTCTACACACGAGAGCTTAGTATTCAGGCGAACAATTCTCCTGGACTGTATTATCTTGGTGCAGTTCAAAACCCTGTAAACCAGAAAGTACCAGATATCATTCCCCCACAGAATGCACAGTGGGGAATAAGCAAATAAAGTTGAAACAGATAAAGATCCGAGTATTGATCTCTGCTTGTGTTTCTTAATAGAGCGTAACACCAAAGGAATATTGTAGTCATTGATGGAGGAGAAATCGAAATAATCTGACTATCACTTTACATGTCTCTGTATTAGAAGGGTCACGTAGGCTAAAGAGTGCCAGGGATTTACGCARAGTAACAGCAGATTTTTGTGAGGTGTATGGATTTACAGCTCAGAAAACCCTTAACAGGGACTCCAAACACAGTTGTGGTTTTGTGGTGAATGCACAGCAGCTCCCCCATGCTGTTCTGCCTACCTGAAATGTGTGTTGTCTCACAGCTGTCGGCTATGGGGTATCCCCCAAATGATGGAGCTGAAGTTAATACCAGTTTTCCTCATTTTTAGTGTGAAATTAGTACCAGAAGCCACCAGAAGCCAGTATTTTTCTAACATGACCATTTCACTGTATTTTGAAAAGCTATTTGAAATTTTTTGGGAATAACACTTTCATTATGCAATTGATTCATGGTAGTTCCTGAAGTTGCAGCTGTATCTGAGAAATCAGAATAGAAATGACATTTTCTGACTCAGCAGTGATGRTTACCAATGTCACAGATAAAAAGGTTTTATTACAGCTTTACTTCTGCTCAAATCACAGCACCTGTGGTTATAGGAAAGCAAAACAGATTCCACCTGGCTGTTGATATGTTATCAACAATTGTTTACAGTGCTTCAGACACGAGGACAGATTTCCAAGGAAAAACTGAAGACCTTGAGGACAAAGGCGGTTTCATACCTGTAATTTAGAGTGCAGTTTGGCTCACAAAACCTTTGCAACGTGCAATAAATATAAGTATTTCAGATCAACTTTCAGCTGAAGTTTTCAGAGCCAGCCGCTTGGAAAAAATAATTTTGTGCTTGTACTTTGAAAAAATCCTGATCTGAAAGCCCTCTGGACACTTTGAATACAGGGTAAGTATGATGCAGTTACTTTTCACTGTGCACAAACATCACCCTGATGGTTTACATTATTCATGCAAACAAGATGCTGTAAATGCTGTCTCCTCCAGAGCCTCTTCAAGAGGAGACTTCAGTTATGCCTGGGAAACCCTGCAGGCTCTCCTCTTGGATTTTATTTGCAAAGAAGTTTTAAGAGGCTGCCTTGTTTTTTGAGGCAGGACATATTCCTACAGTCACTTGTAGCAGTCCTTGTGAAGGCACAGGAAATGTGTGTGGGCACAGAATACTGACTACACTGGAGTAGTATTTCAGAACCTAAAAATATGTTTCACCTTCCAGCCACAGAGGCAGCCTGCAGAGTCGAGATGAATGCYTTTTCTGCTCGAGAGGCTTATGAGAAAAACTCACATGTTTAATAGTCTGAATCATRTAACAGAAGGCATATGTGGCTGGTGTGCTGCAAGCTGATCATTCTGAATTCCTATATATTTATAAATCTGTAATTCATTTAGAGCACTGGAGTGACATCCTTGTTCTGAAAACTGCACTAAGTTCACTCTGCAGAGGTATGGAAGATGGGGAAAGATATGGAACAAACAGGCAAAGATTAGGGATGATTAAATTGGATGGCAGGAATAAATTCCAATATCAAATCTGAGGCAAAGTTATTTACCAGGAAAGTCCTTCTTTCCCATCCTTTCATACTTTTTAACATTCATGAGGGTTTTTAGTTGATTGGATGTTTTTTTGTGCCAATAGTAACACTCTAATCCTGTCACTGGCTGTGGACCTTAGCAGCCCTATAATCCCTGAAATAGCTTCATACCAAGAAATGTGGTCATGGTGTCTCCCTCTTAGTATGTTTCTGAATGTGAGAAAGCAGCGGGCTGTAAATATGAAGTGATTACCAAAAAAATATTAGTGCTACTGACTGGTCAGGGACCCGAGGAAGCACTACCGAAAACTTAATGGTAAATTGCTGCTTCAACCCCTTTGTTTTAACATGCTTTAGGTATTGAAATTTATTCCTGCATTGAGGCTTTCCCTGCTTACGGCCCTATAGAACAGCCTGATGCTCCAGTTGCTCTTTTTTACTACTTGCAATCAACTTKCACTGCAAGAAAGTGAAGTCTCTTTTTTTTTTCTAAGCTGATATTGAAACATAGGTTATGGAATAACCAATTTTAAAATTGTATTTCATACACCATTGACTAGAAATTCTCATGGCTTCATTGCAATCCAGATCTCTTTTATTAAAAGGCATTCTCTCAGTCCCAGTGTGAGATCTTTCTGTATTGTGAGTTATTATACACTAAATATGTGTGCTAATCCAAATGAAACTAACTTCCCTTGAGTAATTTTATAGCCTACAGTCAGTTGAATCTGGGCAGAAGGTAGAGAACCTGGATTAATGTACTGCTTTCTTTTAACTGAAATAAATAATTCATGTATTCTTCTTCAAAACGAAAATATTTATCCTTCAAGACCAGCTGGAAAGGATTGCTCGTAATGAAGCTGCTAACTTKTTTTTAGTTTCCCTTTAAAAAAAATAGTGATTGGATTTTTGTGAACATTCACTTATGTTCTGTGATGTGATGGTACACTTTTGTCCCTTACACAGTGTAGTGAGATTTCTATATCTAATCAAAGGCACTAAAATGTTATGGGCATTAAATTTGTGTTAATGAGGTGCTCATGAATGTGAGGAAGAACAATAGCCTGTCACTTCTTCATGAACTGATCTGACAATTTTGCTGTGCTTGGGGTATGAAACAAAAGAGYTGTAAAGATGTTGTCATTAGTAAGATTTATGGCTGCAAAGGCTATGGTGACATAGACCTGTTAGGATTACAATTAGATGTAAAAGACATCCAAAAAGTACAATTGCAGGCAATTTATCTAATCAAATATGTGGAAGATACACTTTTCAGAGTCACACTAGGGAAAAAAAATTCTGCTTTCCTGTAGTTTATACATGATGCTTGTGGTTTTGGTGTTTTTTTCCATATATACAAATATACATTGTTCCTCTGTGACATATTAATTTTTTTACCTTTAGCCTGTAAATAGAATGTCTGTGTACATGTTAAGTGTGAGAAGATTCRTTTATGCTATCATTTATATTTCAAGATGGTATAGTCTCATGTGTAGCTAGAGTCCTTGACCAAATAAGCGTTCATATTCCACAAAATACTTTTTAAGAGTAGTTCTGCTTTTATTCATAARGGATGGTTTATGACTAAAATTATGTATTCTAGTATGCTGAGTAGCAGTCCACCTCCCTGAGAGCTTTAGGATATGCACTTCACATCCCAGATGTAGAACTGAGCATCTGATTGTCACTGAATATTGAATRGTGAAATAGTTTTTGTAATCCAAGAAGATTAATTGCTTCTGTGAGTAATCATCTAAAAGACCTAAGATCATGTTAGAAAAAAAAAAATTATCTTTCTTGTGCTTCAGGGCATAGACTAATCTGTTAGGGAAAAATAAAATTCTGTTACATATTGTTTCATAATTGGTCTCATTTTGCATCATTTGTTTTTTTCTCTGGAAACACTCAGCAATGGCCGATACCAAAACCAACAGCATATTCAAACTTCAAGCTTACATGAAGACTGTTTCCTCTTATATAAGGGATGCATATTCCTCTTAAACTGCCTGTTTATCTGAAAGGTATGGATTTATAAAAATTGTTTTTGGGATAGCTTTCCTAATGAATAGTTTTATGGATTTGTGTTACTGTGAGATGAAAATAAAAAGAAAAAAAAATGCAGCATTCTCTACCAAAATCTAAAGTCTGTGCAGTAAGTGACTGAAAAGCATAACACTGGAACACAATCTAATTCAGCTTTAATCAYAGCAAGCAAAGTTTTTCTCTGTCTCATTGCCATTACCTTCTGTGGTAGRGAAGGAATAAGCAGGTACTGAAGATATCTCTGACTGAAGTACTGCAATCTGTGTTAAATGGGACACCAGACTCCTTCTGCATTTTGAAACTATGAAACTGTGAAAAATTAATTCACATTACACTCAAAACTGGGAAAACGAAGGCCTGAAGGTCTGTTTTCTCAGCCAGGAATAAAATTTTGGGGAGAAGGTATATATCCTTTAGTCGAAGTACTGTATAAGACTGTGCATAAAACTGCATCCCTTGTGGGAATAGATCACCCATAATGATGAAGCTTCTTGAGGCATCTACGAATTTTGGTCTTTGTGAGCTTGGAAGTTATCTTAGAAAATGAGTACAAATGTGATAAGCTGTCATTCATCTCTTTTGAGTTGCTCTATAATTCCTCCCATCTTTTCTTCTTCATCTATTTCTTTCAGAAGAGTTATGCCAATAACTTTTGGTTCCTTATGTGGATGCCCATGCTATTCTATAACTGTCTTCTTTTTCAGTTCCATTTCTAATTTAAACCTCTTTCCAATTTGCRTAAGTTGTGAATAAAACCATTTGGTTTTATTTTTGAAAATCTGCCTATAAAATGTCATATTGCTATATCTATTTGGCCTACATTCCCCTCTTAGTAATTCTGGTTTATACAAACTTGCCAGAATAAGTAAAAATATTGTAAACTAGGAAATCTTTTAATCAGAGAACYTCATATTTCAAAATTACCTGTAACTCTGTGGACTCCATAGACAATGATCTGGATCTATCTCTGCCATTAGCCATTTAAATGTTTGGAGATGAGTGTTTCTTTTTTAATGTTAACTGTGCTGAGGTTGTCTTTAGGGTTTTTTTTGTAGGCAGTGGAGAAAGACCAGGCACTTCCAGCAGAATGTGTATCCAATTTATTTTCTGATTAAATGAATCACTCTTGGGAGCAGACTTGCATTCCCCTTTCTAAATTACAGASGGACCATTAGGGTCAACCATATGCCTGCGTTTTAGATTACAAAAGTGAGATGAATCTCACACGCAGAGTCRATGTATTTCTGAAGGCATTTAGTAGGCATTTCTGACTGGATCTTGCTTACCCTAGGGTTATCACTATTTCAAGACTACTTTTAAATAAGGGCTTTGGATTGCCTAAATGCAAAGTCAACGCAGTTAAAATTGTTAAGGCGTAASTTTCCCTCAACAGGGAAATGTACGGAAATCACAGAAACATAAACTAATAGAGATCCTGGCATTTCATTTCAAAATCTAACTTGGGCTTCTTGCTTATAAGCCCTGTGCAGAAGCATCCTTTTGAAAAATGACTTTCTGTTATGTACAAGTACCTCTTTTGACGGTGATAGAGTGACCATGAACCTAAATACAGTTATTCTGTCTACATTATCTTATGTTTCACATTGCTACAGGTAGTATTTAGGTGTGTTATAGAGAARCGGTGATAGAAGGTTCCCTCCCCATTTTCTGGCATCCCTCCCTTTGTTTTGTTCTTAAGTCCACATTTTTTCCATTGCCTGTGTTGTGCCTGTTATCACAGTCAGTTATATCCTGAATCTCTGCTAACTCCCTGTGATCCTAGGGGTTTCTCTGTGTAAAGGTCTCTTTGCAGGGTAGGAAATCTAGGGCTCAGACTGCTGGGTTTTGTTTGATTTAGAAGGTGATACCTGAACCCACTGTTATTAAATGTGACAGGTACTGAMAAAGCCTTAATCAGTTTCCCCCCTTTCTTTTTCCATGGTGATCAGTGGAAGAGAAAAAAAATAATTGAAAACTGTGATCATAAAACTTGCTGAAAGTGGCAAGATGAAATGTAGCATTAAATTTGCTTTAATTCCTGCTTTTATGTGTAGAAATGGTCAAACTTTGGGTAAACAGTGGCCCTTTGGTATTATTTCCCCTGCATGAGTGAAAAATAATACCCAAGGGATYGCCTTTAAATGTTTTTTGTTATGAAATATAGACCTTTTGATACAATGATAATTCAATAAACAATATACCCACATAAAAATGTTGTGCTTTGTAATACAGTTCTTCATCTGTCCATATGAAAGGAAGTGTTTGAATTCGGTAATAAACATTTTCTGTTGAAAAAAATTACTAATATCTTTCAGCCTGACTGCACTGATTAGGCATGAGTGAGAATTATGACTGGCAGGTAGGATTATTTTAATAGAAACTTATATGTAAGGGACATGGGCTGTATATTTTCAAAGCGTGCAGTAAGGAGGCCAACTGCTGAAACATCATCCCATATAAAGTTTGTATGAGGGTCAGTAGAGGCTGGTTTCTGCCATTTTTGGCCACCACACAGCTCAGGGTTGCTTTCAGAGACACGGACCCATGAACTCATGTGCTTTCCTACCAAAGGGGCACTGGTAATCCCTATTTGTCTGTTGGAGGAAACTTGTAGCTCTTGGAAAATGTTTCTGGCTTTCTCTGGTTGCCTGTTCTGCACAAATCTGTTCCAGACACAGGCGCAGGTTGTTCTTTTTCTAATCCTAATTTMTGTTCTCCCATTCATCGGTTCCTTCCTGGAGTACCAGAGCTGTAGATTGGGAATAGTCTGAGCTGCTGATCTTACTGTCTCGACAGCATTTAGTTTATRTACAGGATATGAATGGGATGTTGTATTTGTGTGCTTAATCTTAATTGACATCCTACATTTGACTTGCACCTCTCTGCCCACAAATTCCTTCCTGTCAGATTTATTTACACTCCCAGAGCAGCTTCCAGAACCTTTGGTAAGACAAAATAAYGATCAGTGTTGTGGTTGGGATGTTTGATGCAATCCTGAACCTCAGTAATGACCTGACCTGCATGAAATCTTCTTAAAATAGACAGCAGCATTTGTCACAGGAAGGGACTMTTTTAATAGTGGTATAAACCCCACTTTTGCCTAGTGCTCCAAATTCAYATGGGCCAGAAGATTATTAGGTAGGTGAGATTCCCAGCAGGTGTTAACTTCCAGATTGGAATAGTGCTTGGTTTGAATTAGGTTCTATTTTAGGACTTACAATTTAATTTTCTTCTGAGCCTCTGTTAGACCTGTGGCACTCAGGAAATACAGCAATACAGGTGGAGAGGTGCAAAAGTTATTGGTGTCTTGGGGCATGGCAGTCTCATTGACACCCAGGATGACCTGTAAAATACTCTTGAGGTTTTGTCACTCATGAGTAATGTAAGCCATTTTGAAACCAAGTCTCCCAATTCTTTTATAAGCATCATGGATCTTTATTTTTTGTGCTTACCTTATGACATTTCACTGAACAATTAACCTCTTCTTCACCTGTAAATGCTTCAATGATGCTTACTGAACAATTGTGTGCAAGAGAACTGAAAATGTGCATTTATAATAAAACTTTTAGRGATCTTGGTTTTCATTGTCTTTGCCGATTCAAAGATAACAAGTTTTTATAAAAAACAAAAGAAAAATTTTTTTTTTTCTGAAAGCATAGTCCATTGTATTTGGTGTATTTTAATTTCTCCCCCGTGTGTAACTCTGATATTTACTATATTATGAGTGTTTCTGTCTTTGCAGCAGTTTCTCATCTGACCTCAAATTGGAAAGACCCCTCCATGGAAATGTGAAAAGGCTGATGCTTAARACAAGGAAGATAGAACAATCTCTCTGTACTGATTGCAGTGCCCATCAGTGCTGAGTGAATGCGAGTGGCATTGCTAACAGCAGCACTGAACATTTGCTCTGAGGACACAGTTCAGAGCAGACAGCTGAGAGACTGCAGATGGATAATGCAAGGTTAGGCTGCTTGTTGGCTGCTTCTCCCCCCATCCCTCTTTTTTTTTTTCATCATACAGATAATCTTTTCCATAGCTCTCCTGAGAATAATTCAGCTAAACTTGTGCCATGCCCGAGGCAGAAAGGAGCTCCAGTAAAGCATCTGTATTGCATTGGTGGAATCAAGTAATTTCTCTTTTATGCTGTAATAAAAGTTAGGCAACTGGRCAGGAAATAGGCAAAGAAACTTTACTGTCAATTATGGCCATTTTTTCTCCAGCTTTAATTTTGGGTAGGGGATTTTCTGATGTGTAAAACCCAGCAGTTAAAACATTCATGTCTGCACAGAGCCCTGAGTGTTACAGATGCAGCAGGGAGATGCCCCTCTCCAGCTGCAATGCCTCAGAAAACTTGCTTATCTGTAGCTGCGCTATATTATAAAGCATCCGTGTCCCCCCTCAAAAAGGGAATGTCTCTAATCTCCTTTGAAAAGTTTTTTTTTGTTTAATTGTTCAAGGAAGAAGATCACAGCCTTGTGAAACCAAAAGCTAAAGCCAGGTAGAGCTTCAGTGACAGATGATGATGATGTATGATTGTTGTTCTTTTATAAATATTCACTACAAAAGACTTACAAATAATGTCCACAATTAAATTTGAAGAAAAACCCCATCTCTGCTCACTTTTAAATGAGATAAAACATAAGCTAATTCAGCAGGTACTTAGAGGAAAAACAAAATCTGAAATATTCAATTAGTTTTTAGGTATTAACTCAAACTTTCCCATGGTTTTGCTTTGCATTATCTATCTACTGTTGTTGTGGGTTAAAATTCTTCTCCTTTTGTTCCCTTTCTTTGGGAATTTTTTTCTTTCCCATTTGTTGCAGGGATACATTAATTGCCGGTCATCCTTTTAATGGCTGGGTGATTAACAAAGACAATGATACCTATACCACACCCTAACGGTCTGGCCAAGCGCTTGGAGAGAGTTTTTTTGTGTGGTGGGGGCGGGATTGGCAGTTTTGTTTTCGCTGCTTCGCTGAGAGGAGGTCTTCTGCTGGCTGGCTGCTACGGAGAAAGCTGGCCTGCCTTTTTTTCTGCGGAGACCAGTACCCCTGCTCATTGGGTTCCTGCTTGCTGCACCGTGGTTTTCTCTCTTGTGCCTTGCCAGGTATCCCAGCTTCAGGGGTGAGCTCTGCTCTATCCCGTCTCGCAGCTGCGGGATTCCTGCTTGTCTCTTTGCTGTCCTGGGTTTTCTTGCTGTCCAGAGAAGCACTGGGATCAGCGTTTTCTGCTGTGAGTTTTGCAGAGAAACTTTTCTCCATCCACCTCTGCCATTTTGTATCAATCATTGGCGCTGTGGGAGATCTGAGCCAGCCGGGACCGCGCCACCACGTCCCCTGCAGCCTCCGGAGAATCGTTGCCCCCGCCCTGCCCGGCCGGGAGCCAACAGCATCCCTGCCAATGGGACTTTAACTGCACCAAAGGGGAGGCTGTGTCTCTGTAAGGCTGTCACTGGGTTTGGGACTGGGCTGGGTGTTGCTATTGTTATTGTTACTTGTTTCACCTTTATATATATATATATATATATATATATATTAGTAAAAACTGTTATTCCCTTTTACCCATATTCTTGCCTGAAAGCCCATGATTTTTCAAAGCTATAATAATTAGGAGGGAAGGGGGGGTCATATCCACCACTCCAAGGGGGGTCCCTGCCTTCATTAGCAAACACCTGTCTTTCAAACCAAGACAACTGTACACATACATTAATCAGTGGTAGAAAACTGGAGTGGTAAAGGCCATGCACATGACTGAAACCACCTCTGCTGTGACAATCTCATGTGTCAGCATTTCAGTACTCATGAGCACAGTGAATGTGTGGTCTGTGCTGTTCAGATGGCCTCAGCAGGGTTGCTGATTGTTCTTAGCTCACTTGGATGCTCATGAACTAGTCAGTGACGACACCAAATGCATGAGGAAGGGCAGAAGGTGTGGATGTTTCATTTAAAAATGTAGCTGCTAAGGAGAAAGAGTGGTGTTCTACATAAATTCTTCTATACCTGGAAGAGGGAGATGCAGGTCAATTCCTCCTTCAGCCTGACATCTCTCAGGAGCATGCCATGAGCAGTGGGAGTGGGGTGGTCACGGAAGAGTTCCCCAAGAGTTTATTTGCTCTTAGATTTTCCCACCTTTTCTATTTGACTACGAAAAGAACACCAGTATATCACTGAATCTGTGTAGCCATTTGTTTGCAAGGTCCATGGTGCAAGAGAGAGCAAACATGGGGAGCATGTCTCAGCTCAGTGTCAAGGCTCCTGAGAGAGGTGAGGGGAGAAAGTGCAGATCCTGCTCCCTCGGCTGCTTCACACTTTCCTGGTGATAATGAGTGCATGGATCAGCCTTGGACATGCCCAGCTCTGCCCTGAAGAGTCACCCATGATTATGGGTGACAGGAATGGCCAAGAGCAGGAGGCTGGCCCTGGGCAGAGGTGCCCTGTCCSCTGGGGATATGTCCCTCATCCTGAGCCTCAGCCCTCCAAAGGATTTGTTRTATCCCAACAGCTTTTGAACCTCTTTGTGCCAGMAATTATGTTTTAATAAGGAAGCTGYCCCTTGAACTATGTGTCYTTCTCTTCCCAGCCTYGTAGTTTCTRCCTTTTTCTTCAGATTCACGTGGCTTTCTTTGATAGTTGTAACAATTGCTTACAAGGAAAACAAACATTAGGAACACAAGAGTAACAACACGTGTGATCTATGCTCACTTATTTTTGTGCCTGCAGACACGGTCCGATATTTAGGAGTTTAGTAATTTATTTAACTAACATAACTTTTAAGAACACAGTTAATACTGCAATGTATGCAAGCAATGGGACCACAGTTCCAGCTGATCACATTTGTCACATTATGTAATGAAATTTCSTCTTCTAAAGACATTATTACTCGCATCAGCATAGAGTATGTGTAACATTTTTACTTAATGCTTGTAATGTTTGTTGCCCAGGGGCCCCAGCCAGGACTGGGGCCCCCACTGTGCTAAGTGCTGTGTAAACATGCACAATTTACAGAAAGCTGTGACCTGAAAAGAGAGACAAAGGAGAAAATAAAAGAAATCTGTTTTGAGATGAGACACATTCCCACTGTTTAACTGTTGTTATGAGCTGGTTGCATGACCTATTAGTGCCTCAAGCCATCATTAACCATATAACTTCCTTCTCTAGGTGAAACAGCAAAGATGTTTCTGAACAATGATTTAGATTAAAAAAGGATAAATGTGTGTATATTGGTTAGGGAACTTCAGTGTTGAAGTTGTTTCTGGGCAGGAAGCTCAGAATCTTCTAGAGCATCTTGGAGCATGATGTGCTGGTAGAACAGGAAAGCAAGGGAGAAGCATGACAAAATGTAGGACTCAGGCATCCAGTGGAAATACCAGTTTGATTTRCTGAAACACTGTGACTCAGTGGAARATTTGAGGTAAAAAWTCCAGTGTGCTGTAATTASAATCACAGAAMKGYTTGGATTGGAAGGGACCCTGAAAGAACATCTAGTCCAAGCCCTCTGCAATGAGGAGGGACATCTTCAACTGGATCAGGTTRTTCAGAGCCCTGTTCAACCTGACCTTGAATGTGTCCAGGGATGRAGCCTCTACCATCTCGACTGGACAGATGGGTTAGAAAAATTACTGTGAAATACGATATTTTCACCTGATTGGACAGATATTGCACAACACATACACATCTCTCCCGAAAGAGTGGATAAGGAAGGAGGGCTCACAAGTCTGCTGTCAGTGTGCTACTCAGTGCATGTCTGGTACAAGTGAAGAGCCAGTGATGCAGCSTGCAGCAGCATCAGTGAGAGTGACAGGGAGTGCTGTGCTGAATTTTTAACGGTGTCAGATAATGTGGAGAGCACTGAGCTTTCTGTTTTGTCTGCTCATAGAAGATGAGACATCCAAGGGAAAGTGTGCAGCAGGTGGGGAGATAAAAAATGGTTGTGTTTTTATCAGTGAGGATAAGAAACACAGCCATTGCAATGCTTGAGAGYTGGTTTTGTATTGAAAGGCAAAATTAAAACCACCCACAGCTCAACTGCAGATAAACTCACCAGATTGTTGATACCATTTAACATTAATTTTGGTGTTTCTTCTAATAGCCAAAGTACAAACAAACTAATTAAGTCTGGGAGGTTATTTTGCTACTTGATTTCAAAACTTTTAGGTGCTTTAGTTAGATTTTGGATATAAAGTACTTTGGATATAAAGTACTTTGGATATAAAGTACTTTTGGATATCCAAGTACTTGCACTTGGATATAAAGTGAATGCAGGGACTAAAAACCTGAGTGCAGAGTTTGGAAAGCTTTTGCAAAAGTGCTTGCCACTATGATAACTGTACTAATCAAAAAAAGAGGCTGTTCTGTCAGGGTGACTTGATTTTCAGTGCTAACACACACKGCAATTTAATTTCACTGTTTTATCCCAGTAAGAGAGACTAGTTAATTTTTTATTTTGTTCAATTTTTCCTTCTGGTTACAAATATATCTCAGAGGGTCTGCCAAAGTTTAAATGATTGTGTTGTTGGTAAGTGATTTCTTATTAATGGACCTTTTTTCTTTTCCATTTGTCTATACACTTTATTTAATGAATTTGTTTYTGTGTCTCATTTGTTCATTTGTGTCAGAGACAGGAGCATAGATAAAGGRAGAACCCAAAACTCAGCTCTTAGAAACCTATGGAGTGTCTTTCTGGAAATGTTTGAGAGAGGCTGAGGTACAAGCACACTGAAGCTCATTAGTCTCTGTTTTTTCATCCAGAGACATAAAGCTGAAATACAGACCTTTGACAGAAGACACTTCTGTTCATGCCAACATTTAATAAGGGACCATGAGTCTAAGATAGGAAACGAATAATTTTGGTGTAAAATCTCCAATATTGCTGAAACCTGAGACCAAAAGCAGAGAGAGAAGAGAGCCACTGATGATACAAGAGTTCTACTATACATAAACTACTAATGCTTCCTTTATCTGACTTCTGCCACCTGGCAGAATCGGTAATTKGTGTTCTGTACAGAAAATAACTTTTTCTGGGAAAAGTGAAGAATGTTGTCATCTGTTATTTTAGATGAAGATGCAACAAGCATTTCTCTGACAGTGATGGTGTCTGAAGAGTATGTTAGAAATATTAATAATGAAAAATGTAAAAGTGTAGTACTCTATTGATATCAGCTCATACTGATATCACGCAAGCTATCTTTAGGAATTCAATGTATGGGAATGGAGTTGGAAACAACTCTTTTTTGTATTTTTTTAAAAAAAATTGTTTGAAGCATTGTCAGAAATTCTCTTATGAAAATTAGATTCATAAAGAAGTCTCCTAGCTTTTTAAAATGTCAAGGAGATTTAACTCCTCAACCTTGGAGGTTARTGTAAAGGATTTATTTGGACTTTGAAAGGCCTTTGACATACTGTCTCATAAAATTGTTAAAAAGCTACTCACCTGAAGTGCCATCATGGATCGCAAATTAAAGAAGACAAATGAAAATGAAAATAATAATTTTCAACAAGACAAAATGTGATCAGTTGTTCTGGATGCCTCTAAGGGCAAATCAGAAGCGGGCAAAAACAAAATATAAAGCATGGTGGAAAGAGCAGTACAGAGAAYAGAAGTGATAGCAATGCATTACCTTTCATTGTTGGTCCTACTGTGTTTGTCTCTCTGTTTATAAAYAGGAATTTTAGAAAGTAAGAGGGTGATAAGAAACAGGAGATAAGCTTTATGAGAGAAGACTRTTTTTTCCTCTTGTGGTTTAGACCTCTAAAACAAGTAAGAGATATTCTCTTCTTATACTTTAGAAAGGAAACAAACAATGTGGTAGAAAAAGTGTGGTAAAAGCATATCCAGTAATTGATGCTACTGGGAAGATAAATTTGTAGCTCAAATGGAAATCCAGGTGGGATTCACTGCTCTAAGTCATCACTCAATRAAAAGAACAAAATCCTTGTCTTCACAAATACATCTGTGAATAACACTKTTGTGAAGTTTTCTCTTTTATTTCCTCCACAAGGAAGGAGCTCTTTCCAAACCTGATAATGCTGAAATATATTTCAAGGCAGGGTGAACTTTTAGACCTTATTTTCAGAAGRGTCACATAACCTGCTTCTAGCTGTAGTTTTTGTCCATCTGATCACAACAAATTCTGGTGTATTTACCCATACAGGGGGTTTTGTTTCTCTGAAGCATCTGGTATTGGCCACAGCTGGAGGTGAGATCAATGTTCCTCAGACTCAGCTGTGCTGCTTTTGAGCRCAGTGGGGTTGTGGATCAGGGAGCTGGTGGTGCCTTACAAGTCAATAGCCAGCAAGGAGTCAATTGTCTCTGGCTTGGCAGCAGCAGCTCCTCCAGGACACAGAACCCACTGTGGTGGTTGGCTGCACACGTGCTGAGTAGCCAGCARCTGCAAAATGTGTGCCAAGCCCTGGTGGACATGGACAGCAGGGCTGACCTGGTTTTACAGGAGGATTAAAATAAAGGGAGTTGGGCAGAGAACTGAGGAAGAGGAGTCATGAAGAGGAGGGAAGGTCTGAAAAAAGGGTTGGACAGAGTTAAATCCAGAGGGAAAAGCATRAAGAGAGGCACAGAATAGAGGAAATTAGCAGTCCTAAAGAAAGCTGAATAGAAAGGCAGAAGGGTAGACAAGCAGAGCATCAGGCACTTTGGTGGCAAGCAATTAACTTTCAGCAAATCCATTGTTTCCTTAAACACTCTCCAATATCCTAGGACTTGCTGACTGACTGCTTTGAGCATGTTTGTGTAATGTATGGAGCTGAAACATGACCTAAGCTGTTCAGGTATACTTTAAAAATGTTTAAAGCACTCAGTCAGTTGGATCTTAATTGATTCATCAATAGTTTGTGGCTCATGCTTAGCTCAGTAGCAATTGGTAGTTCAAGGTCTAAATTTAAGATGAATTGCTCCTGAAATTAGTTCATGAACCATTGTACTTTATTTTGTCTGTTACTCCAGAYGCCCCAAGATCCACCTCTTCTAAAGAATCCTCAGTGCCACAAGCCTGTATTTGAAATGACTTTGAAATCTCCTTTCTGCCTACCTGCATGGTGTGACTTTGTGACACTTGTTTGTCTTGTAGGTGGGAGTGAATCAAGTGAATAGCTGAATTGGTTCTTGCTGTTCCTGAGAAATATGTCTCATAAAACTTATGGTACTCAAAATCTGCAGATTGTTGCATTGTACTCAACTTTTCATTTGGCAAAGAAGAAAGAAGTAACATTTAATATACATCGAGGTTACAGGGGACAATTAAACTGTAAAGCTTGTTCCATTTCTTGTATTGACAGCTCAGTTGTAACTTTGAAGGAGGGCTCCCTGTTGAACCCTGTGCCTTCAAGCACTTAAGATGTGCTCATGTATTTTTGATGCTGGTTGGTATATACATCTGCACAGGAAGATCTGCATTCAAGGAGATGGGAGAGGGAGATTTCCCAAAGAGTTAATGTTATGACAGGTGAATAGTTGCTCAATGTTTTCTTTCCATTTCTTCACCAAGATGCTGAATGTTCCTCTAAAAATCTATAGAACAAGAACCTTCTGGGCCATCATTGCCCAGCATCCTGAGCAAGGGTTTCACCCCTTTGTTTTAGCTTCTCTTATAAAGGAAAAAAAAAATGGAGTGAAAGAAATTTCATTGGTATAACGCCCATAAAAATGCAGGCAGGAGGCAGGTGTACTGACCCCTGGAGTTGGAATGGAGTGATGGAACAAGCTGCTATCCCCAAGTGTGGAGAAACATGGAGTGATATAAACTGGCTGCCTCATTAAGCACAGCGAGTGACTTGTGGTGCCCACAGCTCATGAGCAGTGAGTTCACTGCCGTGCTCAGTCCATTTCACAGCTAGAGAGGATTGTTTGTGCTGTAGGATCGTAGCTGTGATTGTCAGCTAAACCCTTCAGTTTACCAAGACAACTTCTAAGTCTTGCAATTGCTTTTGGAAATTATTCTGTTTGCATTAATGTTGTCCTTCCAAATGATCCACCTCATTTCATAGTATTGGTTTTTGTGGCTTAATGAACTGCATCCACTTGATTCAAATGTTTTCCTCATAAACTCTGTGCTGTATGTTGATAGTTATCTTTTGATGTATTAAAATATGCCCTTTTCATTGTTTTCCTTCCAGTCATGAAGAATAACTTTGTATTATTTTACATTTTAATAAAGAGTGTGAAAAGTTTAGGAAGCCTTCTGTATTTCTGCAGCATTAATAAAAARGTCTTGAGAATATTTCCAACAACAGACCGATAACTGACTTGCATGACTAAAATTATTTCTTCCAGAGCATAAATGATTTGTAAAACAAGCCACCACTCACAATTTTAAATGAAAAATAAATAATAGTAAATAGTTTTTGGCTTACCAGTAGGTTGAAGTCAGTATTTGAATTTGTCAAAGAACTCGGTGATAGAATCTACAATAATCACAACTGCAAATGGTTTGTRAACAAAACTGGGATTTCTTCATCGTGTACCATGTTAATGATGAATAAATTGATCAGCTCCAGAGTTGTGAAGCAACTTACACTGATTGTTATGGTGTTTAAGCAGTTCCCATTGGTTTGAATTACTTTTTGCTTGCTTTAATTTGTGTGAAAGATTATTGTCTAAGTAGCTGTAGATATATTAATACTTTACAAGAACAACAACAAAAAAAGTGGAGAGAGAAGCTTAAATAAAAATAATAGGYTAAAACTGAGCAAAAGTAAACTAAAGATAAATATCTGCAATGTCTAGGTATTTCTCTCTTCTTTAGGTAATTTAATTAAAATAGAAGTTTAAAAACATTATATAATTCAAGGAGGCAAAATAAAGTATTCAAATGCTGGATTTGTTCAAAGGAGTTACCTGCTATTATGGTAACAGATAAGAATAGTTTGTCAGGTTTTGATCTATTAAAAGCAGGTGATAACTTGTACATTGTGCCACTAATTGTTTTCTGTCATAGCACTTATGCTATTCTTTGAGCCRATTCTTTGAGTGAACAGAAAAGTGAGATAATTTTAGAGGATGTTAGCTATTGTAATAAGAAAGAACTCTTTGGAATATGCTTATGGGTCACTACAAAAGTTATCCTTGCAAAAAGCAATGTGACTCCTTTTGAAAAGAAAATATTTTTTCAAAGGTTAAAACTGTATTGACAGCTTCTATGATTCAATAACTTTTTCAAAATAAGGCCTACATAATTTTAGATGTTGCATGATTTCCCCTGGATAAATGAATGTCAGRAAATGGAAAAGGCTCATTTTCTAAGCCTGAGTGGCAATTTTCTTATTATGCTGTCATATGGATWAAGTGCTTGCCATTCTGAATTGTGCTGGCTCAAAAAAAATTTGGGCCAAGATTAATGAAATCAACAAAAATAATGTTTGTTTCCTTGGCCATTTTATTGACATTCTTAAATGGCCTGTCAGATCTCTTTCCTGAGATCATTAGCTTTCTGATATGGTTTGATCTCTCATTTGAAGAGCCCAAACTTCAAAGTTGCCCTTCTGCTGGCTGTATCTTCTAGCACCTCCTGAAGGACAAGAGCCCTCTCTCTCAGTAGAACTCATTAGAGAGGGCAAACAGACCTGGAGACATTAAAATACCTTAGAGAAGTCAGCAAACTGTATTCCTGACATCAGGAATTGTAAGAGATCTGTGAGCTCAGGATGCACAACTTCTCCAGCCAGGGTTAAGCTGAAGATGTAGGAGAGGTTATTCTGCCTTGGCAGCTGGATGCTGAATGCAGGCGTGACCTCAGTGGGCTGCCCAGATGTGCAGAAGAATAGATACTGTATTCAGAAAGGATCCATGCCTGTTGGGTGACTTAAAAACAGCAAAGCCAAGAGAAATTTATCGTCTAATTAAAAAGTGAATTGCCCTAAGTTGGGTCTACAGGGACGTGAGACAGGTCAGAGTCTGCCTAACTTCAGCAGTGGGGAGAAGCTGAGATTAAATCAACCTAAACTGCCTGRATTGCATCATATTTCTTCACTCTGCCACTGAAAGCAGCATGGGTGTCGTTAAGGTGAACCACATGCACCTGTACATGCTGAGCCCAGTTTGAATGTATGGGGGCTAAACTGGGAACATAATATCCATCAGGGAGGGAGKGCAGGGACACTGSCATGTTGGGCAAATATGAAAACAGYGTCAAAGCGATTCTTGCTGCTCCTGCTGCCGTCAAAAATGTCAGTATGGTCATACGAATAACAATATCAGAACATTTACTTGTTAGAGGTAGCAGTGAATCATTAGAATATTGATACCAAATAAACTGATAGGCAGTTGCCTTTGTGCACCTACGTGGCTACACATGTGCATATAATTACATTTTTTCAGGCATATCTAATGTCTGTGTGCACCTATGAGGCAAAAACATTTATCTACAGGGCCTTGCATATGCATCCAGGGCAAGCGCATGAGGCATATGGACAGAAAAGTGTGTATTGGATATGAATTCTTGCTCACATCGCCAATAAAGCCTTTGAGGTCAAGGCAGGGCTGGGCACAGAACTAAACTGAAACCAGACAGCATGCATAGCACTATAATGTGAAATTAKAGCTCTTAAAATGAAATTTGCCCTTGACTGTTATTTAACACACCTATAGCATATATTTTTAAAGGTGTTTCACACTGGTGTTACTGACACAATGTGAAATGAACCTCTTAGTGCTGTGTAACAAAGCAGACCACGATCCAATATAGCAGGGCATCTTGAGATGGAAGCAGATGTCCTGGTCTAATGGATGTGCCTGATAGAAATGGAGGAGTGGGACAAAAAACACAATCTACTCATTTCTAGTTTTCCATTAAACCTGAATATAATGCCAAAGGTAGTGCTTAGCTGCACAAAAAGAACTCTAAGGTCTAACAGTTTTTTTTCTCACATTTCTTGTGAGACGTGGGAAATAATGAATCTCTTTTTGTTTGCACTGGCCAAAGGGCTTCAGCGACAGTCCAATAAAGACAAAAGGTACATTTCTTATTAGACAAGATTTTCCTTTGATTTTACTTTTTTCCTCCAAACAAATATTTATTCAATCTTTCTATGAACACTTGAAAGCATSTCTTCCATATATTTTAATTTTTTGCACCTTTTCTGAACTTCTGAACTTTTCAATATGCACTGTAATTTCTTTAGAGTTTGGCTAGCCTTCCAGAAGCAGGTGTGAATTCAGCAGCTGCTTTATTATCAAAACTGCAGATGTAATTCYRCAGGTGAAGCATGCAGAATGTCTGYTTTATGACRAGTCAGCCGGATGCTCGTGATGGATAGGACATATGACATTTATTTACAGAAGGCAGCAGAACACCAGGAAAACCCAAGTTCCAGCTTGTTTGCAATASCAGGGCTGTGTGTACACAAGGTTCCCAGCAGAGTGGTGACCCTGTGATGTGACGCAGGGCCTGAGTTTAGTAAACAGAGGGTTGGGGCCCCATGCACCGTGCCAGGGCTCCCTGTGTGCGCWGGGGCCGTGTGACTGATCTCCCTGCTGCTCTGGCTGGCATCCCCTCCCACTTTATGCTGCTTTCTGTAATGTTTTATTGAGCCAGTAACTGGAACATAAATGGACAAACTGGCTGTGGGGCAAATAATGCAACAATCAAAGCCAGGCTTGGCTAGTAACACCCAATGTTTGGTTAATTGCTAACTACAGCTCATGTCAGTTTTTGTAATGTCAGACTATCAGATGTTTGATGTGTTTTAGGAAGATAAGAATGGCTGATTTAGATCAGAGCGGAGATTCACCCAGCTTGGTATCCTAACTACAAAACTGGCCTGAAGAAGACATAAGGAGAAGTTTATGAGAACAGAAAAAAAATATTCTTCCTAGTATTTTCCCCAGTTTCTTATGCTCTGCAGTTTAGGGTTTTCTTGAGCCAGGGATTTTATCTTTGTGTGTATCAGCCTTCATTACATCTTCAATTATTCAGTTATTTTCATTATGGTTTATTAATAAAATAGATGATTATCAATTATTTCTGAATTTTTGAGGTATGTGCCATTTCCCTCAAAATGTAAAGTTTAGAGCCTCACAATTTGTAAGTTTTGGCTGAAACCTAGGCATGTTAAAGCTACATAAGGTAGGAAAAATAATTTACCTAAACTGCCCCGGGCATTTCTTTGTTGTTGGTGTTTTTTTGGTTTTTTTTAATTGAAATAAGAAATACCTTCTAGAAAGGTATTGGGATCTCACCTAACTTTGTAACCCATTCCTGCTCCAAGACTGGGCAAATTGTCAGAAGGGGAGCTTCTGACTCGACCTTAATAACTTTGAGGTGTCATGCTCTTCTTTATTCCTGCCCCATCCTTCCCCAGGCACCACTTTGGTTTCTGTGTACTGTCATCAGCACTTGAAACTGTTTTATTTGATGTGGTCCCTAACTAATGAAGAATTAAGGGAGAAAATTTAAATGCATAAGAATTATTCTAAGTGTTGAGGTGTTAATATGGTGAATGTCACTGCAGAGCTTCAGATGAGGATTTGCTGTTCAATTAAAAAAACCCCACCAACAGTCTTTATTACTTGCCACTTGAGAATTTTCCCACTTCCTTGTCTGGCTGCTAGCTCCAGGCACATCTTACCTTCATATTAAGATGAGGTGTTTGTCTAGCAAATTTCCTCTCTCCATTCCTCTCTTTCCTTATCTTCTTTCCTTTCCTGTCTCCTCTCACTTGTTTTTTTTTTTCAGATGCAGCATACAGCACTGGATGGGAGCTCTTTTTCTCTCCTGGTAGCTCTCAGCTCTAGTGACCAGGGAAACAGAGCTTCTGGSTACAGTGGACATCAAAAGAAGTGCCTGGATGCATTAAAAAACTGCTTCCTAACAAGMCCACCAAGGTTAATGAGTTTTCCTCAGGCAATTGCAAATTCATTTAGTTTTCATCTTCCCCCTCCTCCCAACTTGTGTAATTTTAATCAAGTTTCTGTAAAAATACTGTTCTAAATTGTTATATGCTGTGAGAATGATTATTGTTTACATGTAGAATGTGAGAAAGGAGAAGAGAAGATGATTTCTGCAATTTCCACAGGAGACCATATCCACTTTGTCTTAATCCTCGACACATAAGGTCACCAAGCGAGAGAGCTGTCATTTGAAATGCAAAGTAGGTTTACCTTTGAAATGGCTAAGAGACTGGAAGCTAAACCATGTCCATCTCCTAACCAGACTTGCCTCAAAGATGAAGGAAAGCCAGCCCTGTTTTATACTGGTCAGGGCATAAATTTGGTTATTATTTACAATTTTTGAATACTAGAATATCTTGCTGAATATATTCATTAAARCTGTGTTGCAACCTCAGTCAGCCTCTAAATATCCTCAAACATCCCAGCAATCATACATTGCCTCTGCTTCCTGATGTGCTAATATAAGGCTTTAGCTGTCATTTTCATGTTTTAATATGTCACTACACAGCTTACAAATATTTAGAGAAAATCCTTAATGTCAAACCTTCCTCCCACATAACAAAGATAATTTGGTATTTCTTATTATATATTTGTTTTTCACTGAGTTAGCTCCCTACAAGTCCTTATCCCAATTTAAAAATCATCCTATCATGATTTTGTAACAAATTTCTATTTCTCTCTCTTTTGAGTAATTTCTTTTACAATGTCAAGGGTAATAATCATATTTATTTTGGCATGTATACCCTCCCTGCTGTGTAAACACACAGAGAGCCAGTTTTGGGAAGATCCTGTTTTTCCTGTGTGTGTGGGTGAACAAAATCAGGTCCTWACTGGTTGAAACACCATTCAGAGCGAAATAATTGACAGGGACACCTCCTGCGGGCTGTGAGCCTTCAGGTCTGTCACAAAACATCCCCCTCCTTCCCCTGAAGCAGCAGAACCCATCAGCAGTTTGCCTCCCCAAGTTTTCGKGCCCCAGTTTGGAGAGAGGTTGTGGAGAGCCGTGACCCGTGGTGTGGCAGCGCACACAGAACCTCCTGATCCCCTAATGAACGGAGAACCTGACCCAAGGTCCCTGCTCAGACCACCAGGGCTTGGACTGGGGCTGCCCAGTGACCCCGAGCAGCCGCCACTTTGGTCCTCTTGAATCTTAATTAAGAGGGTTCAGGCCACAAGTGAGAGGTTGAGGAGATTAAGTTGCTAATGCAGCAAAACCCGTGAGCGCTCGGTTTGTGTGGTTTTGCAGGGTCTGTGTTGATGGCAAGACAGTCCGGGTTTTAAAATACTCGGCAAGGAGCCAAAACAGCCCTGCCTTTAAATTCAGTCTCTGGCGATTTCTCTGTAGATACTGGCAGCCTGTTTAGCCTTTTTCTGTGTTGCTCACCCTACATGGAGCGTGGTGATAGTAACTTGGTATTGGTATTGCAGAGATCGCAAAAGTCAAATTAATAGTAGCTTAATTTTATTGAGCTGCCCTGCTTCCTTCTCTATCCACCAGAGATTTGTTTCTTACGCCCCTACCTAGATGCTTTTTCATGCATACAAACAATCTATACAACAGAAATTTACAGTCTATTAAAGAAAATTTACAGTCCATTAAAAAACAAAGAGATGCACCTTGGTGTAAATTTTCCATGCTGTTGTAGCAACGTATTTGAATGCACAGATATATATCAGGGAAAAAAAAGCTTTGGTTTTTTTATGCAGTGTTTTATAGTGTTATAAGAAACAACTGGAGTCAAACAACTATAATTTAATTAAAATCCTATGTTACCAGTTCATAATATCACACATATTTCATTCTGAGTGGAATAATTTATTCATAGCTTTTCCTCATGACTTGTCCATTTTTAGCCTGTATTATTATTAGTATTATTTACCAGCATGCATGCCTGAATTCCACCTTCATTCCTGGTCACTACTGTCTGATWCCTCTGTTGCATCACTGCAGCCTTTGTGAATGGCACACTGATAATTTTTTTTGCCACCCTGAGTATTGTTGCTTCCACTATGAGTTTTAATAAACAACATTWCCTGCTAGGCCTTCCATCACCCAAACCAAACGTTGCTTTGCTGGTTTTGTTTCTATCACACATCTAGCTCTGGACAACGTTATTTCCTTCTCCATTGCAACCAGGTCAAATCTTGCTGAAATGCTCAGTGCTGCAATAAGAATGGAGATGCTCATTATAAGCGCTGGGGCAATAAAGTTGTTTTAAAATTTTAGATAATATTGAATTTCAAACCTCTGTGGAATGGCAGGTTGATTAAACTTTTTTGGTAAGATTTTCATTTACTTTGGTTACTTATTTCTTATAATTTGAGCCATAGATCTTTGGAATAAATCCTTTTACTACRGCATACTTTGGAAACTGGCCCTGAGTGAGGTGCAGTTTCATTTAGCTAGAGAATGTGATGATGTTTTTGAGCTGCAGTGGAAATAAAAACTCCATACTGGAATTTCTTGTATAGTATTAGCAACCAGGGGTAAAGAAAAGCATTTTCATTTGCTGTGCATTAATTCATCCTCTTGTGATCTTGAAGCTATTTTAAATCTATTTTTGTTTGTTATCATCTCGAATGAGTTTCACAATATGTTTTCTTACTTGTATATTTTAGATTGTAAATTATAAGTGAAAAATGACATAAATTATTGGAAAGTATTTCTATCCCAACCAGAAATTATCTGCAAATGCCTGCAGTAATGGGAAGAATTTACCTTATAAGAAAAGTCTGAGATAGATGAATGACTGAGGACAGATAATAGCATACCTATTTTTTAAAATACATATGTTAGGCACAAATTGTTCTGAAAAAATACTGTTTGGAGTTGTTTATCATTTAGTAGTAATAACACAATATGCAGAGGTGGTATTGCTGAGATAAAAAGGTGAAGGAACCAATTCTGCAAGCAATTCTGATGAAAAAGGACCCATATAAGTCATCCTAGTATTCATCCTGCTATCCAGCCAGAAGGGGGAAAAATATAATTTGGTCTTTGATTGAAAGTGAAGATAAAATAAAACAAAATATTTAGGAATGATAGAAAAATATGAGGGACAAAGTCTGAGTCTAYGGCTTTGAAAGACCAGACTCCAAGAAAAACATTATTCTTCTTAGGATTCATATCCTGGATGAAGCTAGAAAAGCCAGTATTTTCTGATATTTCAGGTGCAAAAGGATAAAATTCCAGTATAAGATCTGCATATGCATCAACTTCTCAACTGAATTTTTACAGGGTTTTCTTGTAARTAGAGTTGGGCTTCCAAAGAAATAAATTAAAAATAATAAATTTGATTGTGCCAGTATCATTCCTCAATGTGTGTAATTGTCTGTTTTGGAGGTGTTTTTCTTGCATTTATCACATTCAGCAGACCTAGGGTGCTGCTGTTTCATAAGCCTCTCTTAGCTTCCTCTTTTACTCACCWGCTTCAGCTCTTCTGAGATAGACCAGTCCATCTGTGCTGAAAAATGCCATGCCCCTCTGAAAAAGCACAAACAAACTCAGAGCATTCCTAGTCACCTTGGTAGTGATGAAGTTGTGAAGCCAAAGTTTGATTTTCACTGCTGCTATTATTTCAGATTATTCTTCCAGGTGAAATTGGGACAATTGTCCTTCAGACCGGACTTGAGCTGTCTTTGAGTTAACATTAACATGTGTCATTATGGCAATATAAAACAGTGCAGGCTGCTAAACCTGTTCAAGGGTATGTTAAACTTCTCAGATAGATTTTATAACCTGCACTGAGAAACACAGAGCTGCACCTCTACTGCTGGCAGCTATGTGAGAAAGGGGTATGGGATATTCTGGTCATACTGGATGGTAACTGCACTACAGACGTACCCTCAGGCTCCATAGGAAAGTGTTGTCTCCAACTATAAATTCCTGACTAGGGGGGAATTTATCCCTCTTTTCGCTACATGTCTTGAATAGGTTTTGATGTTTGAAAACATCCAATAAATTTCTCTGTTCCTCCAGGGAGGAGTGACTGGAAAGGAACTGGTTTTTAAGTTCTGTTCAACTCATTGCTGCTGGTGCCTGGAGATGATGGTGCCTCAGTTCTGATCTCAGCAGAGTGAGCCCACCCAGGCAGGCACAGTATCTGTCAGCTGGCTTGGGCTCACCAGTGCCTTTCCATAGTTTTTGCTACTTTTAACGTGAACTCTGATTAATGCTTTAAGAAAGACTTGGGCTGTCCTCAAGGAACTTCTCTGTGATCGATGCCATCATTGCTGATCRTGTTAGCACAGAGAGCTGCATGCTCTGTGCTGAGATCCCACCTCTCAGGCACAGTGATTTGTAATTAGCTTCTGAGCAGGCCAGGTGAGCTGTCTGGCCCTGGAGGGCCGTTTCTCCTCGACAGCAAAAAGTTATTTAGCAAATTAAAGCAATACATTGAATTTTTTTTTCCCACTGAGGTGTTAGGAATAAAACAAATGTCTTTCATTTCACCTATGTAGGATGGTCATTACGGCTCTRGATAAAAACAAAATTAATAAAAAGAGACAGTTATTGCCAGCCCAACTGCCAAAAGGGAGAAGGGGTCAATATGATCCTTTTTATATCACCATAGGCTATTTTCTCTAGGGTGTCTGCACAAAGAAAAACAGAGTTTCAAGTTGTTTTTCTATTTATTCTATATGATGCCATGCACTGTCAATGAARGACCACTGCATATCTGACATCTAACTGTACAGTTTCTTTAACATGATACTCTAGGGCATTGTGTCCTGTAMTGTGTATCTAAACTATGGCGGTGTGTTAGTTTTCTCTCCTGTTTATCTTGGTTTATCTGTTTATCTTGTACCAGYGGTGACTAAGATATATGTTTTTCCTCTTGTACTTATGCTGTTAAGGATGTTAAAAAGCACTGTGTGGAGATTCTTGTAGTAGCATGGTGAGTTGGATAAACTGGTATTCAAGGCTAGGCTGGGAGAGGCTTTGAGCAACTCGGTGTGGTCAGAGGTGATCCTGACCATGGTGGAGGATTTGGAACCAGATGATCTTTAAAGTCCCTCCCAACCCAAACCATTCTCTGATTCTGGTTTTATGCGTCAATGTGATCTGAAGATAAAGGTAATTTTGTTATAATTGTCACTGACCTTTCAAAGAACCAAATAAATGTGAAGTGCAGCTTTTGAACTGCTGAGGTGGTCACTCTTGTAAAAAAACTAAGGAGCACCYTTACAATACAGGACACTGGTGGCTTTTTCTCTTTATATCCAGTTTTGTCAAGCATTCAGCATTATGAACAATTCTGTTAGAGGAACAGATGTGCTAGAAAGTAATAAAAACCAGAGGGTTTAGCTTTGGGTTATTGGATTGAGTATGTGTCATCTGGATAGTCAMGATAGGTTATCATCTGATAAATATTTGTCTGCTTCTTTGAAAACAGATGGGAGATATAGCACTGTTCCTTGGAGGAAAAAGTGTTCCCACTCCAGAAGTTTCATTTGGCATTTTGTATGGAAATAGAGCAGTCACTCTAGATGATATCAGAAAAATATGCTGCAGCACTGGCCTGACGAAGCTGGAGGGTCTGAGCCAGTGGAAAATTAGGAGGAAACACTTGCAGAATAACAGTCTGGGAGATGTACTTGTTTCCATTTGTAAGCATTAGCCAGAAGCTTTGCCCAATGCGTCATGCTTGTGAGATAAGTGAAAATATCCCCAGGTGTCAGCACTTCATCCCATCCACCCCTCACCAGGKCTCTGTTTTTATGAGAAAATTTGCCTTGGAATCTGGTTTTACAGCTACAGTGCACTTTTTCATGAGATTGCCCTTTGTCAATTGGACAGCTGAGAGCTTTGGGGTGTTTTACCAGCAAAAATTGAAGTTTTCACAGTTACTTCCAGCTCAAATTTTATTCCACTAGTTCTTTTTTTTTTTGCTGTAGATCTCCTGGGATCCTTGAGCMGACTAGAGATGTTTGCACAATACCTGATAGTCCTTGCTCAAGTAAAAAGSCCTATCATGGCAGAGCTCAAGCCACTTACCATACTATCAATGTCTTGCTTCTAAATGCTTTTACTCAATAGCACTTGACTACTTTGATTTCCTTTCCTTCAGGATTATTCCTCTACTGAGAATGACTGTGCTCAGTCCAACACAGCAAATTCTTTTGCGTTCAGTCATTTTCTGCCTGTGCACACAGAGATGTAGTTACAAGATGCATATGTAGTACTTTATGAGTTTTCCTTCCATAACATCTGAAATTATTATTGTGAATGGTGGCTCTCACAGAGGACAGAAAGAATGGTGATTCCTGTGTTATGCACCATCAAGTTGCAAAATCCATGTGAAACCTGCCAGGTTTTCTTCTCTCTTCCTATGGGAAAACTTCTTTAACCTCAGCTCTTTAATGAATGAGAAACCTTCATCTGGATTCCAGTCTAAAGCAATTTCTGACTAACTGATATTTTTTCTTCCTAGCAGCTGACCTTCATTTTATGTGGCTTTTTTGCACTTAGCCCTTACAATAGCACTGAGATTTTTGTAGAAGAMAGAAATGATGTATTGTATTCAGGAGTTAAGATAGACATGAACAGAGTTTTTCACTGACGGAATCAAAACCATTTTTGTAACATCTGGTTTGACACCCCTCCTTCCCTTAGAAGTTTAATTTGCCCAAGAATAAAATGGTTTCCTTGCTGTTGCTTCAGTTTAAACTACTTTAGCAATTTTTTCAAGTTTCTAGATTAAAACATCAAAACAAAGTATTAAACATTCAGGAACAATTAACTTTAAAAGTGGTATGACATTCCACTTTTAGTGAAGAGGTCAAGCTTTTAATTAGTTAATTTAGTATGAGTTACAAAATGCTCACCTTTGTTTAGAAATCTACCTCCTTTTTCAGTGTGTGGTGCCACTGAGTCTGAAAGTTAATGATTGGTGGTTCGAAAGATATTTGTAGATAGATACTCTGCCATTACCTATGAATGTTACATTAACATCTGAGAAATTCCATCTACAGCAGCCAGCTCTTTAGGTTCTTTGAGCTATATTTTGATATAGTTTACCAAGAGAACGAGAGAAAATGGAAAGTCTTAAAAACTTATTTTGAGTAAACAGCTCTTGGTATTTTTCCAGTATGCATGTGGACTTTCGGGCTGAAGGGATGAAAGGAGGTAAAGAAGCTAAATGTAGTGTAGCCTGCTCCAGGTTCTGAGGCAGAGAAAGAGTGTCTTGTGCCAGGGGAGATAGCGCCGTGCAAGCCTCTGTCAAAGTACTGTAGACTTCGGGAAATTTTACAGATTCATATGAATAAAAGGATGACTTTGGAGCTTTGCTTTGGGAAACGGCTTTGTAGTGCTTGCTGACATTTGACAATGTCCCATTTTTTCCTGACATCTGTGTACTCCAATTTATTATGGCAGGTCCTAATGTGAAGAGTTATGCATGTTTGTTAGCAGGACATGTGATGCTGAAATAATACAAGAATTTCCTTTGTGTAGAAAAGATTTTGGTGATTGCAGAAAAATAAAAGTAGAACAAAAAATTCAGTATCTTGAAAACAACAGCGATAGTGTGGAAAATAACAACTACAACTACAGGAGCTTCATGTTTTCCTTCAGCAAAGCCTATGTGCATAGAGACTAACATGACAATTAACCTTGCTTGGGTCAAGTGCAATCTCCAGGAGAGATGTGATCACTCTTGAGTACTTGATGGTAATGAGCGTCATTGGAACGTTCTGTGCTGCAGGGCCACTGGGGAAACCTTGCTTTGCCTGTGAGACTCTCCAGCCTAGTGCAGGCAAGACCTTGGCCCTTGGTGCAGTGCCTGGTAACCTGCTTGTACTCCCTGAACTGAAGACAACAGGACTGAGGGCAATAAATGAATATGTATTTGGCACCTGAGAAGATCCACTTCCCTGCTGCTAGAAGCTTGACTTTCGTATTGTGTAATACTTGTGACAGCATGATGATCAAACTTACAGAAGAGATATTTGTTAGGACTGGTGAGAAGCAGGTACTGACTGAAAGGTAGCACAGATAAAGATACTGAATTCGAAAAACTCTGATAAAAACCCTGCTGAACAGTAGGAAGTGTTTAACAATCACTGGGCTTAACTGCCYTATCATCATTTACATAGAGAGCTGTTCAAAAGAGAGGATAGAATTACAATGGGGGAACCTGGCAAAATCCTGAAAGCTGCTTTTCTTTTAGCTTCCAAGCAGAAATGCATCTGGAATATACATTTCCACATTGTTCTTTATAAGGMTTTGATTTTGAATTCACATATGGTACTTAATTTGCATTTTTCATAAAGTCATTAATGCTTGGTGAACTTGAAAGGTCTAAAGAAGTATTCAAAGGCTTGGATACTTCCCAGAAATGTATTCATGCTGTACTGGACTGGAAATCTGGCATAAAATCTGCAGCTCGGATGCTGACCTGGGATTTCAATTCTTTCATTTTGAGGTATTTTAATAACAGAAGGCTGCTTCTCAGGCTTGTTGTATGTTTTATGCTACTTCTTATTCCTGTGATCCATTTAGCTGTTGGTACAATTTTGATCATATTTCTAGCAGAAGCCAAATACAAGGGAATGTCAAGAACAGGGAGCTGCAGGGGAAAAAAAAACAAACAAAAACAACCCTGAGATCAATGTACCTTGAAGAGAAAGCAGCAGATTTAGGGCTTGAAACTACCCTKGGGAAAAAAAGCTACCCTCTTGATTCTTAATCTAAAACAGAAAGAGCAGGTCCCATCCATGATAAAGTTGACAGCAGGGTCCTGTCCACATGCAGGAACTGCTGTGGAGYTCAAAGACTTGGGAGAAAGAAGGAACAAAAGCCAAAGTGTACAAATGAAAGATGCTGGATTATTTTCAGAGGAACGCACAAGACCATGGGGATTGTTTCTCTTAAAGTGGGATTTACTCTCAACTGGATATCTTCTGGTACTGTGCAGAGTGCAGCAACCTTGACTGGCTGCAGGGAAGCTGCCTTTGCTGGGGGAAGSTGCTAGGAAGATGTGTCTGGCTGAAAGCAAGTCTTACCGTGTGCATTTCTTAGAGGTGTAATCTTGGTTTCAGATACCAAAACAAACCACAAAATATCACCRGGGCACTCTTTGTTCTCCTTTCTTATAAARCAATAMATTATTTCAGATGAGAGGAGCACTGTGATAGCTGATGGGAGGAGATGCAGAAAGGCTTTTTTCCCTCCTCCCGTCATACTCCCCATGCAGGGGTATCGAAATGGAGAGTCTATCTATTGTTCTGCTGCTTCCCTTTCCTTTCATCTGTGCAGCTGTGCTCTCCATCGTCATGCTGCCAGAGCTGCTCTTCACAGTGGGGGTAGGTGATTTGTTAACTGCTTGTTTTGGAGTAAACTACTTGGTCATGCAAGTTAGTCAGTCTGACAAAAGAACAAAAGAAAGAAACTAATTGGTAATTATTCCCTGTACACCATCCCTCCTCTCGATTTAGAAAAAGGGATATTTCTACAGCAATGYTGTGTACCTATTTAATCACTTACACCAGCTGATGAAATAAAAGCTCTTGTCCCTTGGCCCCCTGCACATTATTCTTGTTAATTATTTTTTAATTATCCTTCCATCATTGCTCCTTGTGCCTCTTTCCTAGTTTCTCCATCAGTGGGTGCAGACATGACAAATCTGAAAACTCACCACAAACAAGTGTCACTGTGGCTGTGGCGGCTCCCGAGGAGGGACAAGCAGGCGGTGCAGCGGGACTCGGGGCACTCCAGGGAAGCCGCATCTCCCGGTTTTTGCTGCGGGTTTGGATCCGTGTCTGGCACACGCGTGTGCGGGCGCGGAGCTACACGGGGCACACTTGTGAGAGCGCACGCGCTCATTAATTAGCTGCACTCTCACATTAGCAGTTAATGAGCGAGTGTTTTCAGGGCGGCTGGCAGCATATTAATCAGAAAACAGATGGGGACAGTGTATCACTCCCTAATCCAGCCCGGGAAGAAAAGGTCCCCAGTGCGGCGGATGCGATTGCAGATTGCAATGCTCCACCGCTGTTTCCTAAGGGATAAAAGGGATGAGTTAATTTCTGCTGTTGGACAGGTGCAGTGGAGAAGTGAACACTTTGCTGTGCTATGTACCTGCAAATCTACAGAACCTGTGGCCGCAGAATATGGGTCCCGGTGCAATTTCTCTGTCCCCCCTACTTCCCATTAAAAAACAAAATCTCAGTAAAACTTGCTGGAAGATAAGAGTGAAGCAGAACTGAAACATTAAAAGTGAATGTACAATCGAGGGAAAGGGAAGTAAATGGGAAATAATAAGTGCCTTTCCCCAGGGGCTAGAGATTTTAAAACCTAGGTATTTTCAGCATGTGTGACCAAAGCAAGTCATGAGGCAAAGAAATAACGAGGCACAGTATTTGCATCACAGTACTTATTTATTCCCTGAATGGCTTTTTTTTTTTTTTTTTCACCTGGGCAAATTGCTTCAAAACATATGTTATATTTTGCTGTTGTGCCTCAGTATTAGTTGGCAGGTGGCTTATGCAAGCAAGTTCAACCTCTGGTCTGCCTGCAGTGATTCACCGCACAATTTACCTGGACTGTGTTTGCTGTATGTGAGCCAYACTTTGTGCAGAGGTTGATGGTTTTGTTGTTTGATAAGAACTGGCACAATTTAGCTTATGATGACCATGAGGTGCTATCCCTTTTCTGCTTGCATGGAGATTGCTTAAACCGGGAAATTTTACATAATTATATTTCTCTGCTACCTTTTAACAAATAGATTGCAGATGATGGTCTGCCTTTCTGCATTTCCCAGCTCCAGATTCTGGAGGACATTTTGCAGGACATTTTCCATAAGTCAAATAATCACTTTTCTTGGCATCTTAAAATGCAAACTGTCATAAACTGAAATACTCTTGGAGCTGACATTTTTGTATTGGGTTTTCATGGAGGACACAGGTTACTTACAGTGTTGTCATGGGTTGACCTTGGCTGGATGCCAGGCACCCACCAAAGCCTCTCTGTCACTCCTCTTCACATGGGACCAAAAATATAAYGAAAGACTCATGAGTTGAGATAAGGACGGGGGAGAGCAGTCACTGATTATTGTCATGGGCAAAATAGCTTTGACCTGGAGAAACGAATTGAATTTCCTACCAATGAAAATCACAGCAGGATAATGAGAAATTAAATAAATTTTAAAAACATCTTTCCTCCACCCTCCCCCCTTCTCAGGCTCTACCTCTTCCCCCAGTGACACAGGGAGATGGGAATGGGGGTTATGGTCAGTTCATCACACGTTGTCCCTGCTCAGGAAGAGGAATCCTTCCCCATCTCCAGTGTGGGGTCCATGCCAYGCTGTTTGTGGAGACACTCCTTCACAAACTTCTCCAACATGAGTCCTTCTCGTGGGTGACAATTCTTCATGAATTGTTCCCATGTGAATTCCTTTCCATGGGGTGCAGTCCTTCAAGAACAGGCTTCTCCATTGTGGGTCCTCCAAAGGGGCAAAATCCTACCAGGGAAACTGCTCCAATCTGGGCTCCTCTGTCCATGGCCTGTGTGTCCCTGCCAGGACTGTGCTCCAGCGTGGGCCTCCCACGGGGTCACAGCCTCCTCTCAGGCATAACCTACTCTGGCATGGATCTCKTCCATGGGCTWCAGGTGGATCTCTGCTCCACAGTGGACCCCCATGGTCTGCAGGGGAGAAGCCTGCTTCAGCGTCGTCTGCACCACAGGCTGCAGACCAACCCCAGCTCCTTCTGCACTGACATTGGGGTCTGAATCCTTGTTTCTTTCATGTATTYTCACACCTCTCTTCTCTGGATACAAATTCTTCAGCACAACAACTTCTTTTCTCCCTCTTAAATATGTTACCACAGATGCATCACTGATTGTCTCAGACTTACCCAGYAGCGGGTCCATCTTGGAGCAGCTGGCATTGGCTTTGTTGGATATAAGGGAAGCTTCTCACTGCTTCTGACAGAAGCCATCCCTGTAGTTCCTGCTCCCATTTCCAAAAACGGGACAAGTAAATCCAGTCCAGTCGTCCCTTCAGTGCCCATGAGGCGATGGAAGCATTGCACCAGCTCTTTTTGCTGGAGGGGCACAGTCACAGGAACAGCTACTTGAAGGGAGCAGAGCTGCCTGCTGACTGCTCACCGTGACAAGGTACACAGCTATTTGAAGTCTGACTAACTTAGGACCACAAAAACTGTCCTTTTTATAATGTGATCTGAGGTGGATAGGTGTGCAGAGCTGTAATCCAGCACAATGCTGATGTTTGCTATGCCCATGGTCACCTCAGGTTATTTTCCTTGTCGAGTTCTTCCATTGGTAAGGTTCCTCAATATTTAAATAGCTGATGCCCACATAAGAATTGACATGCACCCTAAAATTCATCCATATGATATCCAAGTATGACCTAGGGGATCTGTACTTAAATCTGCCTTTTTAATGGATAAAAGATTTCTTAAATACTGGCAACCAAGCAGAATTTACAACTCCTTTGGTTTTCTTGTTGTTATGAAGGACAGAGTTCCCTTTGTCCTTTCAAATTTTCCTCTCACAGCTCACATTTGTCAAAAAACTTAGTCACAGAGTCATTCCTCTCAGGAAAATCCCAGGGGCCAGTCCTAGCATTAAATAACACAATGAAGAGAAATTGGCAATGTTTACACTTTCAGGTGGAAACCGGTTTGTAGATTCAAAGTTGGGCAGCCATGTCAAGTTTCCACAAAAGAAAAGAGAACAGTGATTATGAAGAGCAGACAGGAGACGATAAAAAGGTGAGGAGGTGAATACAAGACATGAGTTAGAGGAAAACCTATTACTTAATTCTGAAATGGTGAAATAAACCATCCTCTCAGGCACTGGAGGTAGAAAGGAGAGGTGGTAAGAGCACAAACAGCACATCATAAGAAACAGAAGAGTGAAATTTGTGATAAGGTAGGTATAAAAGGAAACATAAATTACTTGAGATTCCTAGGATTTTTTTTTGCCTCCATAACAATAGGTAATGAATGAAATGCAGATGAGCGATTTTGTGAACAAATGTTTCTGGCATATCTACTATGCCTGCAATTCAACCTAYCTGTGATTCAAAACCAGGTCCGATCTGCATTCATAATCAGAATATTTTAAATCCAATAACTAACTCAGATGTAATTACTGATGTAATTACTATTGCCATCTTCTGAAACTAAAGGATGTGTACAAGACCAAGATACATGGCTCAATACAGACCTTAACTCTCTAGAAGAGAAATGAGATATCTAAACAATTGAGTAATTTTGGAATTCATTATTTATTGTGAATATACACAGCCAAATTTTTCTTGGTATAAAGCCACTGCTGTCAGTTTAATTACATTGGGAGTAAATGTGACCCTCCTCAAGCCTTCTGTAAGTGTACAGTTTCTATTAAAGTTGTAACAGATCAATCATGAAAAGGTCTTGGCAGAAAAATCGGTASGTAGGTAATAAAAATGATAGAGGACACTGAAATGAATGGAATGACATGCTGCAGGATATTAGCTTTATGAAAACAACTTTTGTCTGATAAGAAAAGTAAGGTAGTGTTGTGAGACTGGAACAAGCAGAGATCTCCTACCTCTGACAAAAATAATTGGTGCTGTTTCTTAATGAAAAATATTGTGGTGGGAGGGGAAAGTGTTTTCAGTGAGAGATGCTCTTTTACGATTAGAGTTGCTTAAATCAAATTAAATGGACATATCGATTATGCAAAATTTAAGGCTTATCCATCCATCAAAAAGTGATGGTCAGAGCTGCATTTAAATTGCTGAACTGGAGTTCACATAATGTGTTTGTGGTTTGTGCAGCATAGCCCAGTCAGTGAGTGCCCCGTGCTCTCCACTGCAGCCTCTACTCGCCCTACACCTGCTCTTGCACAGTGAGCACGGTTGCACTGTGRTTTGAATATGCTGAGTGCCATAGAAATGCTAAATAAAGTCAAAATCAGCTTAACTGTATGAATTACTAGGTTTGCTTTGAAAGCACTTATTCTGCAGGAATTTGTGAATTCTCATTGCRTGTTCTCATGGCTGTGGAAGTGCAGGTTGTCCTTGTGATGTCACWCATTCCGTTATTCCATTTTATTCTTGCTGTTCTCCCCATGTAGGGCAACACATGTCATTTTCCTGGAGGAGAGCTGAGAAGATTTTTGTTGCMGCAGTGTTTGGTTTGTTTGCAGCTGTGCTTGTCTACACTGACCATATTTATTCTGCCCCTTCATCTCCCTGCTCCTTTTCACCTCTAGCTCCTTCTTTTTTCTTCCTGAGGCTTCCCTTCACCTCTCACCACTGCTGCCATTGCCTCCCTTTGCCTTGTGCCTATCTGGTTTCCTTCTCTTTCATTCTCCAGAATTCCCTCCCTGTTATTCAAAATGAATAGGTCAATCCTCTCCATTATTTACTCTCTGCTATTTGGTGGGTCTCAGRCCTGGGCTGTATTGTTTGGAAAGTTACCCACTTGCTTTAACACCTCTTTCCTTAATTCTGTATATTGAAAATCTTGCAAGTGATACATCTATTATTTTGTACATAATCCTAAATGTTGTAGGTTTTTTTTTTAAATATTTATTTGTATAACTGTTTGATCGTTTATTACTCRTTGTGCAAATTGGTCAATACTGTTGGAGCTGCCTTGCCAAGGTGTCCAGACTCTTCTTGTTATTATTATAAACTGGAATACAATACTGTGACAGTGGTCCTTTTTATTTAAAACAATGGATTCTGACTTGGTGCCCTCTGCCCACTGTACTGTTGCTTTTTGATAATTTAAAAATGGCCATTTTGGAATTATGACGAGGAAATGTGGGAAATAATGGGAGGACCGTAGCTTCCTTCTGAAGATAATTATATTTAAAGGAAGGTGGGTGTACTGCCTCATGATAAAAATAACCTTTAGGAGTCACAAAAATGGGGAAATTCCTTCATTCTCACCCAAGACTCAGCTTTTCATTTCCAAAAGGTATTTCTACCTAAACACCCTAAATTTAGGGTATCAAATTAGAGACAAGACGGATCATTACTAAGACATAAGAAAAGTAAATGGAAACATAAAAATTAAATTCTGATATTTCTAACACTGATTTAAATTGAGAATAGCTCTATTGATTTAAACTAAGTGGTTCTATATTGCTTTGGAATAAATGAGTTATATGTGTTAAATGAGTTATTTGCTAGAGAGAAAAGGGAGCTACACAGGACTTCCAATCATCCAATTTTTATTTTCTTAATGGAGTTTTCTTCTCTCCACAGCTCATTTTTACTTTTGTTGTTGCTTCTTCAGTGTAGTCTTAATGATGAGTTTATAACATTTATGTTCATTTGCATGGCAGGGAGCTGAACTGCCACGAGAAAGAATTATATCTTTGGAGGAGGATTAACAGGAGAAGAAGCTGGGTCATAGAAAAAGATATTGCTTGTTCAAACTGATTCAAATATCAAAAAATGAGATTAAAAAAATTGTGATGAGCACATTACTTTGTACAAATGTTCACCTCCCGCATCTATTTTTTTTTCCTGGTGTCGGTCTTTCTTTTATTTCAGAATAATGCAATGAATTTGTTGCAGATTTATATGTTGACTTGAACCTTCAGAAGTGAATTGCCAACACACAAATAGAATTTGATTGTAGAAAAAAAAACCAACTACTTAAGTCCTGATTTAGCCATGAATGTGATGTGGGCCAATTACACTGTCTGAGACCTTAAAAAAGCAGATTGCTGACAGATAAATAGAACTTTTGTGAAACTAAAAGCTATATTTCCAAGCTCATTTTCACTCATTACATGATGACCAAGCACAAAGATATAAGCACAGGCCTGATTTTAAATGTATGCTTGCATTCAGTTAAACTATTCATGTCCTTAAAAACCTGAACAAATCGAGGCTAAACACCAAGTCCTATTTTTGTTAAAATCATGTGTTTGACTTCTAAGACAAATGGAATGYTTTGCACCCATGTCAGCTTTGTGTACTCAGCTGCACATTGTCATGTTTATTATCTAGCTTCTTCTGACTGAACTGCTTTGACCGTATTTGGCCTTTAGAATATTGTTTTTGTTTGTAAGGGGAAGGGAAAGTTGGATCATTTATTGATAGAGCTATAATTTACAATATCCTGATCATTCTAATATGGTTGAAGTGAGTAAAAGAAAGTAGTTTCCTTTCCTAATAATCCAAGCCTTCCTTTCCCCTCCTCCCCGCTGTGTCTTTCACAGCCTTTTACTGCTTTCTGTTTAAAAATCYTCTCATTTTTGTTTCTAGACCACATAAGTGCATCTCTGCCTGTCAGACCTCCTGCCACCCCCTGTGTTTACGCATCTGGCATTTTAGKCTTTGGTTGTGTAATGACAGCTTCCGCAAACAGCAGACAGATCTCTGAATTTACAGAATGTCCACAGTGAATACTCCTGTTTTTCTTCCTCTGCAGAGCTCACTTTCTGACTGATGTTATGTGAAGCTGGGATTCTGGGTAGTAGCTGCTTTCACTCACTTGAAGAGAAGATTTATTTGCCTCTCACAATTCTCCAAATAAGCTAATTCTTCCAAGAACAAGGGTATATAATCCTTCCCCAGGTACAACAATTACATATCTTCAAAGTGTCTATTACATTACCAAYGTGAAAATTTTTACCCAAACTGTAAAATGATTTAATCATGGTAAATATGGTTAGAAGAGTCCTTGAGAGGTCCTATTCATTCTTCCATTCTTGAGRCAGATTTAGTTATACTGAGAGACTTTCTTGTAGGTGTTTACATACTCTCATCTTAAAAGTATCCCAGTCAAGTGTGTCACTTTCCTAAGTGCTCCTCTACACTATTGCTTAATTAACCTCCTATTTATGGACATTTTTTTACTCCTCATGTTTACCTTACATTCTATTTTCTTAATTTAAAAGTTCTACTGGTTTTCCACTCACCAGTGCACACAAAGAACATTTATCTTTTAAATATCTGCAAATTATTACCATATATTTTTTATTCCCAAACTCAATAAATTGAACTTCAGCTTTTCCCTTTTTTCTTCCAGGGTCTGTTTTCTCTGCCTTTGATTTTTTTTTACTTGTTGTTTGTTTGGATTTTTTTTTTCCTTTGTTTTTGTTCTCTGATGCTTTCTGGTTAGCTTCTTTCTTGAGGTTTGGCAGCCAAGAGGACACAAGAGGACACAATGATGTGTTGGTTGACCTGTGACCTCTCTGAGGTGTGTGGGAGGCTTGCATGAAAGAAGCTCCATTTTACWAATACAAGGCCTGAAATGAAACAGGACAGTGAAATGATAGTGTTGACTCTGGGCAGTTTCTGAACCTTTTAACATTGTGGATTCCTTTTGACAGCGTTTCTGTTTAGGCGAAAATTCTCTATATCATAATTTCTATTTCTATGCACATGGTAGTTCCTGTGTTAGGGTAATGGTTTGCACTTGTCTTTAGTGAATCACTTGCATTATATGCTTGTGCTCCAATGACTTTAAAAGATGTAATATTTCAAAGTATTTACAGTTCCCTACTTGAAAGATTCTAAGTTTTWTATKAAATAAGTCATAATTTCCTGGSGGTAACTCATACKTGTTATTAGAAAGAAACTTGGCTTGGGCAAGTATTCAACTAGATGCAGCCCAAAATCTTATTCAGCACACTAAGGCACCTGGCCATTAGTCAGGGATGAAATGAATAATGATTTGCTATATGAGTTGAGTTTCCTAATATGAGAGGAATTTTCAGGTCTGTCCCTTGTCTAAATTCATCAGTCTTCACATGTAAGATAGCAGAACCCCCTTTCTGTACCCCTGGATTCTTTTTCTTTCAAATGAGAGGGAAGTTACATCTTCTAGCAAGGGGCAGGTGGAAGTCCATCCTTCCTGGTGATTGTTTATTTGGGAACTTGGGTGTTTTTATGACACAACCACTCTTCCCTACTTAGCAGGTGCTAATTGTGCTCATCATTCACCTGGTATCAGAATATGGCCTTTCATCTCTGTTTATGGGGAAGCTGCAATGTCATTTTGTTTTCTAGGACCAATATGTATCAGTTCTTTGTTCAGCCCTACCATTATGAAGCGGAAAATTCCATCTGCGGGGCTGTCAGTGGTATAGAAAAATTAGTAAAAGGCATAGTTTTCATGTGATCAGCAGGAAAGTGTTTTATTATTTTGGCTATGGATTTTGTGCATGGCCAGAAAACAGCTTTTATCCCATTTCCTTTGTACTGGACTATTTTCTGCTTGTATTTTAACTCCTATTCCACACACAACGCTTCTAGTACTTCCTGTTAGGGGTACCTACAATTTTTGGAGATAATTTTCAGTGATGACAGGTATATGTAAACATCTGTGGAGTCTTGGAATCTCAGTTGCTGGGTATTTTGTTTCCACAGTTTGGCTTTTTCATTAGCAAAACCAACAGACCTGTTAAAGATCAAAGTTCTCCAGGCTATTTACTAGAACAGCTTTACAAACCAATGCAGTAAACCCTGATTTTTTTTTTTTTAACTTTGCTATGCAATGTGATCRTGTGTTTCAGCATAGAAATTGTCTTTGTTTTGAAGGCTGAAGGAACTGTTTATAAAGCACAACCCATAAGAGCTTACTATAACAACAAAAGAGCTTACTGTGACAACACAGAGCAAACAAAGCAGGAAAGCCTTGCTCCCTTTCAGGGGTTCAGTGCAGATGCTGACACCTCAGTTCCCAAACAGGGATCATAATGAATTGAACTTACCTGCTGCAAATCAGATACTGCTGATAGATTCTCTTTTCAGTGCCTACACAGCACTACTCTGTATGTGTATCATGAGCATGTAATTTGTATCTTGGAATAGTACCTGTCTGATTGACATGACTTTGTGTATTTATACTACACTGTATTTTAAGATCAACAATTCCAGAGTCAAAGATGATTCCCCTGGAGTAGCATCACAACTTCCACTGCTCAGAGCAAGTAGCAGCAACCACCTGGAGACATCCATTCATCTTTTCTAACAAATAAAAAGTTTGAATCTGAATTTGGGTAACATCTTGAAGCCTTTCTGTASAAGAATTTTTCTTGCTGTTTAAAAAAAACATGTCAGTAAAGATTTATTATAACTACTCTCAAGAGATCTCATACTTCTGTAGCTCACCTCTTGAAAGAGACAGYCACAGGAATAATAGCTGTATTCAGCACAAGAGGTTTGGAAAATGATTGCCGATTTCTGAATTATTACCATGCATTGGATTTGAATGTATCTTTAGAAACTAACCCCTTTACTGCCACATTACTTTTTATGCCAGAGGTCACCTCTAACTCTTCCAGTGAGCTAATGATTTTGTCTGAAGTAAAATCTTTTGGGGAGTTTATAGTTACTTTCCAAATTCAATTGCTCATAGAAGTKCATTTATGCAAAGCAGAACTTTAGTGGGAAATGACACAGAGCATACAAAAAAGGGGTGGCTATGAGAATTTTGTAGATATGAGACTGAAGGGGGTCTTTCTGAGGGTGAGCAGAACAACGTTCCTGGCACGTGCAGTCCAAGATGCCCTCCCAGATAGAACTTGGTAAAAAAGGCAGGCAGAACCAGATGCTTCCTGCTGTGGGGCAGTGAGCAGATGCTCTCTTGCTCAATGTTGTTATTTGAGCAAGGTGATTTCATGTACTGACAGCTTTGGTCTTTTCCTTCCTTAGTTTTCTGCAAGGGACACGCAGGTGGTTCTCACAGACCTGAGGGAAGAAGAGCTGAAGAGCTCCATCCTCATTCTCTCTGGGCTACAGAAAGAACATGGAGACACTTCTCACACATTTCTCAAAGGCTCGTGATCTGTTCATGTCTTAGGGCTTCTTTTGAGGAAGATTTACAGTTTATAAGTATTCTACGAGAAAGTCTCAATGCAGAGGGCAGTGTGGTGACTGCCTCTGGGTGGAAGACCAAGTGAAATAAATCTTTTACTGATTCTCCTTTCTGGGCACTTTCTGTATTCCATGACCCATTTGCGATGGATAGTTCATCTTGGATCATTGTTGTTCTTATTTCATACTATGGCCTTCTAGTCTTGACCCTCATCTATCTACATGACTGCATCTTTAAACTACAGAATTCAACCTTGCTTAAAGATTGAATGCTTTTAAATTTTTGTGGTAGATCTTTTATACTTGGGGACAAAAATGGTTTTATTGTCATGAATTGCAGCAMCATAATAACAATGACTCATTGGCGCACCAGAAATCTGCTTTAAATTTCATTAATATTCTCTTTCCTTTTGTTTTCTTTTGCATAGTCTTTATTCTTAGACTTGTGGTTTGCCCTCAGAATTATTTCTTCTCCTCTCTTGTGATGCCTTGACCCTCAGAACACACAGGTGAAACCTCTGGGAGGCTGCAGGCCATCCACAGAGCTTCTAACTGGGATTTTCACAGAGGGATGACAGCTGGTGGTTTGCATGTCCTTTCTGTTCTTCATCTCAATATGGGCAGACAACGTCTTGCTCTGTTACCCAGCCAAGAGATGAGTGAAGGAGCTGCTGAGGAGCTAGGAGGGACATGGGGCTGGGGTTGGTGGGAGTCCCAGCACTTCTGACAAACTTTTAACTTATTTTAAAAGAGCATSCAGCAGGGGCTTGTGTCAGGATGGYTAGGGCACCAACATCTCCCTGGTAAACTGGGAAATGGGAAGGGGAAGTGGCCATGATAACCAAGGGGGAGAGTTGGCTCTTAAGACAGTCGTCAGATTTCTATAGCTATTCTGGAGCTATTAATGAAATGGGTTAAGATAATGTTAAATGGGTTAATGATAATTTGTTTTCATTTCATTTGTTTCATTCATTAGCTCTCACGCTCTCTTTTTCTTTCTGTAGTATGCCTGTGCTCGTAATACATATTTACAAACTGTGTTTATAATTATCAGGCTTTTCTAGAGGAAATAAGGACGACATRTTCACAAGAAGTCACAAAGTATTCGCAGCCAGCCCTAAATGTGTGAAACACTGGGTCTGGTGCATAATTATGGTCACCTCCAGCCCTGCTGCATGAAAGATACAACATAAGGAAAGAGCATCTTGAGTGAGCCATATGATCTGTCATGGCTACATGATTCAGAGCTGACATGTCGAGCAAGGTGGGGAGGAGAAAGGCTCTCTTAAGCTCAAGCTGTGTTGCAGCCTTATGAGTATTCACTTTTCTCTTTCTGACTTCCCTCCTACTCACGCTGTGCTGCCAGCCATGAAGTTTGACTYGCAGGCAGTGTTGGCAGCTTCCCTTGCCTGGAGATTGTGCCKGTGCCTTGTCTGAACAGACTGGCTSTGAYTAAGATGCATGACTCCAAGGAGAGCTCTTCTGGAAAGGAGGGCTCCATCTTCATCCAGGTTGCTCATAAGGAGTGTGAAATTCTCCCTAAGGGGAACATCACTGGTCAGCCTATGAATTGCAAAGAAGAAAAGAACCTCATCTAGACTGCCAGCTGTCCTCTAGGCACACATCTAGGAAAGATGTCTGTGTGTTACGCTTCCTAATAGCTAAGTGATGGCATTATCTTTATGACATTTATCCTTCCAAAAGCCTCTCGAGATACTAATGTCTTGCATTCCYAGGGGATGAAGAACAATAGCTCAGAGATGATTTATCAAATGCTACACAAGCTACCTCTGCACAGCAGAGTGCAGTACTCTGTAGGAAGCTCTGMTATGTCTTTGCCTTGCATCCCTGCAAGAGGGTTGTGAAAGTGGCTTTTAGTGGTGTCTTCTGTGTGTGTCTCTTTCCAGTAGTGCCAATAGATGTTTCCAGGGATCATGACTCTGAAAATCTTCTTATCAGGAATGTCCACAACCTCTTGAGTCCTCTGTACTGAAGGATTTTTAATTAGCACTAATGTGTTCTGACTGTTTTTGTATTTTCCAAACCAGTTCCCACTAACTAGTATGATCACAAAAGTAACATCACTTTTGTGATGTTTTTCTTGTACCAGTCTGCATTGTGTTGTCACCTCCCACCGGTGCACTGGAAAAAATAAGCCTTCAATATATTTTGCTACATCTATCTATTCATATATTTAAAATAAARCTTTTACTACTGTAGGTGTTGACATGTGACTGTAGCACACTCAGCACTGGCAGAAATGCTATCCAGTCGAATAAATAATGTTTTTCTTTTTACAGCTGGCTGGAGTTTCCAGCTGTAAGTTTCACAAGACTCTTTGTGACTCYTGCAGAAATTCTTTTCTAGTCAGATGTACTTGAGGCTTGGTTCTGACATTTCTTAAAAGAGTGGGAATGGAAGAGTTCACCAGTAGTTTCTATACAGCCAGCAATTGGATATGCTTACAGTGTGARTAATGAAATATTACTAGGAGAAAAGGATATTGTTCACCAGGAGAATTCACTRAGAAAACTGTTCAGTAATAGGCTGAGTGATGAATATACTGCAAGTATTGCATGTGGSCAAATATTATGGTAGTGGCTTAAAYCAGGGAATATACAGCATGATGTATCATAACCTAAGACTTGGAATCCAGAATTATGGATTGGCTGCAAAAAAGCTGACTCATTATTTGTGCCTCTGGCAGATTCCTMTTGTCTGACTGTGAACTTTTGCTCATGAGGCAGGATTTGGTCTGTGGGCTGGTGAGTAAAATTTACAGCATTTCTAGATACATGAAACTAAGGAATGAATTTTTGAACAGGCATATGTTGCACACCTTACCAGCAACAAATATTTGCTAAGGCTACACAACCAGTGCACTACAGATGTTTCTCAGTTTCACCTGAAAAACCTGGCAAAMTGCAGAATTTTTTATACCAAAACAGCAAAATGCATTTTGCAAATTGATAGGCTGTTCTAGTGTTTAAAACAAAGCTGGATCACTGCACAGTATTATCACTTTAATTACAAAAGTCATGTTRCTTTAGAGTCTATAAAATAATTTCTCCTTTTTATAATCTCTACTTTTACCTGATCCCAAGCAGTGGAAATTGAGGGAGGGTTACAACAAAGAAAGGTTAGGGCTGCTGGATTTCCCTCATCACTGTTACTTTAAAACAACACTCAACTAAATTGGTACTGCATTCTCCTGGGACATAAATACCACAGTATTCAACTGATGGCAAAAATGCTTTTAAAATAATATTCAATCATTGAAGGGTTCATTCTTAGATTAGCAGAGGCATGCACAAAGCCTGTTAGAGCTAACAGTTTTGCAGGCACAGTCCTGATTCCTTACACCAAATAATGTGTAAGCATGATCAGATTTCTTCATGCTAAATATCTGCAACTTTTCTTAAAGTCACTAAGAGATGAGTTTTACACGCATGGTGCATATTGCATGCATACATGGCAAAATTCAGGAAGAACCAGACCCGGTGTCTGCCTTTTGTAGGTACTGAATACTCACACCTTTTGTCTGCAGTGGAAACTGAGGTGCTCATTTTTTAGCYAAATGGAGCTAATAAACAATGAAAGGAGATATTTTAAGCTCTGTGAACTTTGCTCATTAAATGCAGAGATGGGTACCRTGAATTGAGGTATAAAATGTTAACCTTGCAGAAAGTGAATTGCCTTGGACTCTACACACAGAATTTAACACACKATTATATTTTAGAGAGTAATATGTATATAGCTATCTTAATATATTTTATAGATACAGAGGAGAACAGTATATCCCTGAAAGTACAATGAAAAATAATTCTCACACTGTTTTCTTCACCAGAAACTTACACAGATGTGTTTCCCCCCACCCTCTTTAATTGCTCATTATTTGTACTGTAGACTCCATTAACAGGGAGCTTACTTGCACTGGTAGGTCCTCAGTGTAGTAAGAGACCATTTCTTTCTCCCAGAAGCTTTTTGAAGGTATATCCCACTGAAGTAYCCAGGATTTACTGTAGGGAGGTGAGATGTGYTTGCTTTTAGAGAAACTGGCTTGAYAAAAACCTAAATCTGTGTTGAGGCAACAACTATTTCATTGTATTGCTGTGGTTTAACACCAGCCAACAACTTGGCCCCAAACAGCTGCTTGCTCACCTCTTCCCAGTGGGATGGGGAGAGAATGGGAAGAGAAAAAGTGAGAAAACTTGTGGATTGAGATAAAAACAGTTTAATAGGTAAAGCAAGAGCCTTGCACACCAGCAAAGCAAGACAAGGAATTATTTCCCCACTGCAGGTGTTCAGCCACCCCCAGGAATGCAGGACTCTGTCACATATAATGGTGACTTAGGAAGACAAACACCATCACTTCAAAGGTCTGCCCTTTCCTCCGTCTTTCCCTGGGTTTATATGCTGCGCCTGATGTCATATGGTGTTGAATACTCTTGTGGTCATTTGGGGTCTTCTGTCCCAGCTGTGTTCCCTTCTAAATCCTTGTGCACCCCCAGCCCCTCACTTGTGGGGTGAGGAGCAGGAAAGGCCTTGGCTCTGTGCAAGCCCTGCTCAGCCASAGCAAAAACATCCCTATATTATCAACCCTGTTTCCAGCACAAATCCAAAAAACAACCCCATACCAGCTACTATGAAGAAAATAAACTCTACCCCCAGCAAAATCCACACAGATATAATCAAGCCCTAAATTCCAGGCAGTAGAAATGGGCGCCTTCTTGGAACGCTTGTTAATTTTGTGCTGGCATTATTATCCACATCCTTTTTCTCTTGTCGAAAGTAACCCAGCTATACTGARCTGAAGTACACAATCTGTGCTAGATGAGCAAGTTGTCATTATGTGGGCTGGAATATGTAGCATTATCTTCCTAGCCAGCTACCAATGATGTGTRTAAGTAAATTACACTCCTGAGTAGCTCTGTTAGCTCTACACATAAATATGTATTTCCAGCAAATTCCATGGCRTAGTCTTGCATATAGAATTACTCATATATACAAATTTCTGCAAGGTTCCTAATGCTTGGAGCAGGAATATGGATCACAGCCTTTCTAAAGAGCAAGCATGTAAATATTGAGTAGAATTTTTAGGTCACATGCAGTCTAATCCTTAATTTCATATGTTTCTCTGGCTCACATTTAGATCTATAAATTTGTTAGATGGAGTGCATTCTTTTTTATTTTTTTTGCTTTTTTCAGAGAAAATAAAACTGACTTTTAAGCTAGAAGGACCCCAAAAAATTAGTAGAGTTTAAAAAAACAGTTGTCAAGTATATAATGCAAGCCAATAAAATTTTAACTGGCATGGAAAGCCAATCAGAACTGTTTTTTTTTCCAACCCAGCACAGTTGTTGTAAATTGAGTATCGATAGATAAAAAAAAAGAATTTAGGAAACAATTTTAAAGTTGAGAATATAAAAAGTATGAAATATCCCACCAGGCACTAGGCTTAAGCCAAAAACACTTGGATCATCCAGAGGAGCGACAGTGTGACAAAACAGCACTAAAATAATGGGCCCCAGTAGATTGTGGATACCTTGTATACTGGCCTGAAATTCTACATTTTGCAGATTTATATGAGGATGTGATAATTTTTTTTAGCAGACATGGTGATCTTTTTTCTTTTTAGAGGACAAATATGAAGGATCATAATGGTCCAGACCCTACAAAAATGACAATTTTTGCAATCAGTTGAAACACCATTGAAAGCCACAGTCTGAGTGTAAACTATAAAGTGTCAAATGTGGGATCACTGAACATGTGCTTTTGTGACTGATTAAGTATTAGTTTGGGATGAAAAGTTTTCTGAAAATACCTTCATTTCCTTAAAGCAGAGAGTCCTCTCAATTACCTTGGCTCAGATTTAGAAAATATTTACTTCAAAGTGTATTATTTCTCCACTGCTCCTGCAGCTGAGACTTTTGCAGTTGCTTTAATTTGTCCTGTATGTGTGCTCAGCTGAGACAAACTCATAAATGGTGAGAATCTTAATTTCTAACAAGCCCTTTCAATATGAGGGTTAAGAAGGCACTTTAGGTGTGCTGGACTCTAAGACATTGCCATAAGAAGCTTTTGGTAGCCAGGGGTTTCTTTATTGAAGAGAGACTTGTTGTCAGTGGTGGGAATGGTTCTAAAATGCATCCTGCTCTTGGAAGGACCCTGAACACCTGAAAGGTGATTTGAATGCTGCTGTGAAGAACTTTAGCCCATGTGTTTCTCTCCTGAGATGAGTTTGGCATGCTAAATTTTCACATCTCTTCGCTTTTCCTGTATCTGGGTATAGGGGGTGAGGGGCAGCCTGCCAGAAGCAGCTTGGAAACTGCTTAATAGGACAGCCACATACATTTTGCTAAGGATTATTTCCTACTTATTTATTATTCTTGATGCCTRGTATAATAACATTAAGACACTACTCAGGCGTTTCTGAATGTGAACAATTTGAATCTGCRCCTGGAACGCAGCCATCATTTCACCTGAGAGCTGCATTCTCAGAAATGTCTTTTGCTGGGATCACACATAACCCGTGAGTTATTCAGCTAATCAAAATAGTTTTTCTAAGCCTGTTGCTATTTGCATCCAGCAATAGCAATTTGTTCTTGTCCAGCTGATTGTGCTCTYTCTCATTCATTCRTTCATCCTTCCTGCATTATAGATCTGCCTCTGAAGGACGCTGAGTACCTGTGGTTTGATTGAAAGTTATTGCATCTCTCAGGAGTAAATTTAATTTGAGTGATACCCCAYATATTCCAGTGTGATATGATGCATTAAAAAATAAAGCACTCATGGAGTATCTATAAGCCATTATTTTCAATCTTATTTGAGAAAAAGAAATCTTAGCAGAGAAAGCCATAGAAATTAATGTTTTATTCTTTGATACAGAAATTAATTGAATTTTGGAAAAAAATAATTAAAAAATAAAACATTGATAATAAACAACATTCTGGCAGGTCTTAACAGCTGGGATTGGTGGTTTGGTGCTAASATTATTTCAGGTAAATGAGAAAGCAGAATTGTAAACAAAGGGAAATGGTGGCTTGTTCCAGCTGTTGATTACCCAAGTGAATCGTGGTCCAATGCCTAGTATTTATAGCTTAGTACATCCTCATTAATCCATTCTGGTTTTGTGTTTTTTTTTTAATTCTGACTAATCATGAATACTAATGGAATGTTTCTCTGCTCTTTCTAAGTTTTGTTATACTTGAGACCTTACTAACATGCATATTTCTTTTCAAAGAGCTCATGCAGTTTTTATTCAGATTATGACATAGAAAAGAATCCCTGAATTTCTTGAATGATTAACATATACTTTAAATGATGAAAACCTACTGAAGCCAGCAGGAAACAAAATCCAAGCAATTAGATAGCAGCAGCAATCTATTTTTCTTTTCTGATTATGATTCAATGGAAGAATAGAGGTAATTATGTCTTTAAAAAATACTTTACAGTGTTTTCCTGTTTCTGACATACTTGTTCATAGAGTTAATTATCTGATCCCCAAAAAAAAAAACCCTGTGTACTCCAATCAAATCTATTCTCAGACTTAAATTTATATCAGAATATTTTTAATAACATAATTTTTTTTGGCCACCGCCTGTAAGAAAAAAAAAGAAAAAAAGTCATATTAGCTGTGAAAAGAGCATTATTGTTTAGAACTTAGTGCAGAAGATACACAGAAAGAATTACAATGGTGTCCATCATTTTGGAGGCTTATGACTCAGTTCAGTCAAGTTGTAGCATGACAGAAATTTGTTCTCAATGTGGTCTTAGTCCGTGTGCTACCTTTTTTTGTCTGGACTGGTAAAGAGTTATTATAATGTAATTTCTACTGTTAAGATATTGTATACACTATGTTTACTGCAAAATCTGAACCTTCTAAGACAGTGTGTTTTAAAAGGTTAAAATCTAGATTCTTTACTTTGATTTCAGGATCAGATTTTCAAAGGAATTCAAAAGTCAACACTGTAGAATATGTGTGGAAATAAGGCCTTAGTTTTGCCCACTTAGGTCTTTGCTATCCTGGTCTAATTGTACCATTATAAGATCAGCAGTAACCAGATGTGTCAGGTGAGCTCTACCACTAACAATGATGTATTCAGTCACCTACTGAAAGAGTTAAATTTAATTTTTCATTTGCAGTTTGCAATATGTAAAAAGTGTAAAATTTTGGGTGAGATGTTGCTGAAAATAACTTCTATTTTGTAACTGTTTCCATTTTAAGAAATTGTAATGTGCTGGTTTGGCCACATAACTGATACATTTGGGCAGCTGAGTTTGCTCATAGATTTTGTTCAGGTGAGGTCAGCACTGACCTGTGTTTCCCTCATGGAAATGTCAGGCTGGTAAGGCCTTGGAGCAAGGGAAACAGCCTTTTCCAAGCTGGCTTTGCTAGATGTGAATTTCTACGGGACTCTATGACACGTGCTCAGTGCTGCATTTCTAGAGCCTTGAGCTTTTGTTTCCTTCCCAGATCCCTGTTCCATCACAAGACTGTATTTATTATGGATGTTCTCCTCTAGTGGCCATCACCTTGCACAGGGTGGGTCCTGTGGCTGCTGATGGTTGCCAGCAGACAGGGAAGAGTTTTATGCATATCTTTAGATTCACATAAACYATTTGAATATCACACTGAAATACTGAAAATATTCCCCCTTAGGCTAGGACATATCAATATTGAAGGTAAGGATGCTAAAATTCTGTCTGCGGTAGAGAAACAAAACCTTTCTAAAATGCAGTCTGCTATTTTCTCAGTAAATGTTCATGGTCTACCTGTTTTCTCTCATAATCCACTTTCTGAGAATGTCATTCAAGGTTCTCAGTRCTGTACAAGGTGCACGCTGTTCACAAGTGGGGAAATGCAAACAGAAGGCTGAGGACAGCTCCTGAGAGGTGAACCCAAACCCAAGGAGTTGGCAGAACACAGGTCAGTTCTTGCCTGCTTACAGAAAGCTTTGCTGAAATGATGATCGCCGGAGAGTTACTTGAATAATTTAAAATGACTAGTAGCAAAAATGTAGSAATGGCTCTCAATTGTGTCTGTGAGCTATAAACTGTAATGCCACTCATTAGCTGCCTTCTGTGATGATGAAGTGACTTGAATAGAAGTACTGAGACACAGCAGATCAAAGAGTGTCTGCATAGAAAATGCTTGCTTTATCAGGCTATCTCAAATAAAAGTTAATTACTCACCAGGAAGGCTTAAAAGTTTTGTGATAAATATTTCAAAAAAGTTAATTTGGAAGATCATCAGGAGAGAAAAGTGTCAAAGATTAAAAACCTCTGCTTTCTGCATAATCTGCATTCTTAGTGTCATCTGGATTATTGCTATGAGGCATGGCAAAATTTTGAATTAAATTTTTCATCCTAGAAACTGTAGCGTTTTAAAGTTCTACCCAAATTCCCCTTGAGATTATTGGATGAGTTAGAGAGAAACGCAGAGATCCAATATAGTGAAGTGTGGCTTTCAAGAGAGGGTTAAAAAAAAACGAGTGTGGAAAGACATTGGAATTTATGTAAAGAAATTTACCATGGCAATCCTCCTCCTCCTCCTCCTCCTCCTCCTTCTTCTTCTTCTTCTTCTTCTTCTTCTTCTTCTTCTTCTTCTTCTTCTTCTTCTTCTTCTTCTTCTTCTTCTTCTTCTTCTTCTTCTTCTTCT
>NW_026623332.1:721156-758898 GCF_030028575.1 Malurus melanocephalus | reverse complement strand
ATTTTTGTAAGCAGCCTTAATTATCCAACTGTTCCATAATTCAGTGTGGGATGTTTGCTTTTGCATTGAATAGAGATGTCCCTGAGAGTTACCATTAATACTTTAATCTATTTAGCAACTGCATATGGTATTTTAATATGATTTAATATGATTTAATATGATCACAGCTCTGAGAGTTCAGTTTGTTTCTGCATCTTCCTTTAGTGGTATCTGCACAATTGTATCAATGTTAAATATTGAGTTAACTATTCATAAGGAAACTTTGCCTACATTCTGTTTTTCTCATTTCTGAAAACTTTTTTGCTCTGATAGTTGCAAAACTTTTATTTACCCAATAGYTCCAGACACACTTTCATGCTCTCAAGGCGTTCGATACAATTGATAGCAGATAACCTAACTGAGTMAAATATGAGATAGAGACCTGTCTGTGTTGGGTGAGTTTTGTGCTGTGAGCTCAGAGGGCTCCAAAGTGGACAGCAGAGCTGACCCTGGACTGCAGGAAGCCCTGGTGGAAGCAAAAGGCTGTATGACCCCTGTGCAATTGGCCCTGTTCCCTCATCYAGTTTATTCAGCTCTTTTTGCTGGGGTGACGGCTGGGGCTGGCTCATCCCCTTTCAATATTGTATGATTTTGACAAAAGAAGAGGCATTTGAAGGAGAAAAGGTTATGTTTTTTTTATGGTGTAAAATGAGGAGCATTTTGTGAAAGGGGAAAACAGAAGTTAGGTGTGTTTTGCAGAAAACTGTGGTATTGACAGGCAGCTGAGCATTGTGAGCGTGGCTGAGCACACATTCAAACATTTTTAGAGGTGAAGACCCAGTAGGATACCTGGATAGAGAGTGGTCTTGAGGTGAAAGCTTTTATGATAGGCAGGATGCATTATACTCTGCCACAGAAAACAGGAGATAGCGGGCGATAGCTTTGGGAAGGATTATTTTGTCCATATTGTGCCTGAGTTATGCTGTTAATATAGGCTGAATGTCTGTGTTCAGTTCAAATGGTCTAAAGCTGAGCACCATTATTGCTAATCACCCCCAGAACCTGCATTTTCCTGCCAAAACACACATACAGATGTGCTGACACAGCAAGTTTCCATGGCTTGGGCTGGAGCCACCTTATGGGATGCATTTAGAGCCTGTGAGAGGAGCCAATTTGCTACTGGCAGGTAGCAGGTTTCACATTTCCACAGCGTTTCCCAGACAGCCATCTCAGAGAGACAGCTTGGAAATGGCTCTGTTTCCCTTGCTCCAAGGCTTTTGCCTTGCCATTCCAACACTTCCATGAGAGAAATGGATTGAAGGTGGCTTGTTCCAGCAGATTTTCCATTGCTGCAGCTCATTACCTGGTTTGAGCCAAGGATTACTCCTTTACCAGCTTTGAGGGCAGAGCATGCTCTGTCACYGGGAGACTTCACACCAGTGGGCTCAGACTGCCCACAGGAGAGAAATGAGTGGGATTTTTCCTGCTGCCCTGTGGTGCTGTGCTGTGCTGTGTGCCATGCTAGCTCATTTTCCTGCCTGCTGAACGACTGGATAAGGTGTAAAGCTGAGTGCTGGACTGTGAGCAGTAACATGGGAGGCAGATCTGGCTGGCCCAGAAACTGCTGCAAACGCTGCCAGCCACCTCAAAAATCTATTAAAACAAGAATTGTGCTGGAGCTACACAGTTGGTTGCCAGATTTCAAAGGACATTGGTCTTTTTGCCTACTTGAGGGAGCAGCAGAGAGAAACTGCCATGAGGACGGCTCAGGGCTCTGGGGCTGCTGTGCTTTAGGGAGGGTTGCAGTTTGGGTTTTTTGAAGCATTGATGCTGTTTGGCACGGAACACAGTGGCAGCCTGATGGTGGTGCTTTTTTTGAAAGGGAAAACCAAAGCTCTSTCAGGGTCTGGCTCTGCCAGAACTGTCCCCAAGCTCTGTGAGGGCTGGGCTGAAGCTTGAACTGCACAAAACATTGATGGAGGAGAGCAGGTTGTCACTGTGTCTGCCAGCCCCCTSCCTGCGGCGAGCATGGGCAGCTGGAGAGATCGGCTGAGGAGCATGTTCCTTCCACAGAGGCAAACTGTCTTCCTTTCCTCACATTCGACTGTCTCCCCTCAAATGCTTGCTTTGAAAGGCTTTCTAACCTGGCAGGTGCTGCCATTGCTGCCATGTTTGTGTCCCCCCCCATCCCTGCTCCATGGGGAAGTGCAAGGAGCGAGGCAGTCACCAAATGAGCAAAACCTTGCTTCTGCACAGCCTCAGACCATGAGAGCACACGGCTCAGCAGGGCAGAATGGGACACAGGGGACCTCAGGCACTAATAATGTGCATTTCATAATGTGCTGCATGGAAAACAGAAACAAACCAGCACTCATAACAGAGCTGTCCAACAACTGTCTTCTGCAATGAGCTGCTCTGCGCTTGGCTTCTGAAGATTATTTCATTWYAGTTGAGTTAATAACTGAGAGCATCTGAGAGTTCTATGAAAGAAAAGAACAGCCTTGGTTTTGGGACATAAACAGCATAAAAAGCAATTTTGCCCCAAGTTCTCCTTTTTCTTTTCTTCTGTTTAGTTTTCAATGAATTTGAAACAATAGTTTAAGTATAGTTTTAAGTATCTCTTTWTGCAAAAAATTAGGTCTGACTGTTTCTGTAGCCTGTGTTGTTTACATGTCACCATCCACAGTTATCTCCTGCTCTTTTGAAGCGGCCTCCTTTGCCCAATAGGCTAATTCTGGGTGTTAGCTAATGATGGGAAATAGGAGTTAGTGGAGAGCAATTGGGCTCCAACACTGGTTGCCAAGGGCTGAATTTCTGTATCTGAGATAGCAACAGSATCTTTAGCACAGCACTCCTTGCAGCACCGGTCCAGCATCAGCTCTCGGGGGTTACTGAAGGCACATGTACTRCAATTAAAATGGGGAGCAGGGCAATGCTTGTAGGCATTCCCTGCTCAGCAGCTGCAGTGTGYCATGTCCCCCTGACACTGGTGTCAYACCTGCTAATGGCTTCTGCAKAGAATTGGGTGGGATATGTGGTGGTTGTGTTGCTGTCAGCTGAAGAATACATTCAGTAATTTGAAGGCAATGCATCCATCAGCTCCTGTGCAGACATGGCATAGCTCTGGCTGCTGAGTCCCCTGGCACTTCCAGAGATCCAGAGTTGAGTTATGAGCTGGTTGTAATTTGGAAGTAATGCAATACCAGACATTGGGTGTTTTATCCTCACTAGTTTGCTCTTCCCTTGCTTTCTGAGCTTGAATTCTAGTTGATCTTACCTTGTCTTTCATTTAACTAAAAAAATCGACTTTTTTTTTCATGTGTTCCTTTTCATATGCTATTTTCCTCCCAGATTTATTCCAAAATTGTAACGTTTTATGCATTCTGAGTCTAAATTGGTGCAATCATGAGCAAATAACACGCAGGTAAACTTCTCAAAAAACATCAATGTGGATGTACTGTGACTGCATGAATGTTGACAGGCTAATAAACAGGAAAGGCTGTGGAGTGAACTTTATATATAAATGTGAGGGCGGTATCCATCCCTCCCTGCTCTTAGGATGTGCGTGTGCATTCCCATTCTGCCTTTTACAGTACGGGTAGCTCATCTTTAATAAATCAAAGGCAGCTATTTCTTGCTTGTATGCTCCGTGAGGGAGAGGATTTCAAGTCATACCCTAAACAGTTTTGACACACAAATGATGTCTGATGAAAAGTGCTAAAGGTAGTCTTTTATTTACAGATGTGTTGAGAAATGCGTGAGGAAATGAGTTTATCTTCTTTCTTCCACACAGGAGGGGAATAAGATGAGAGACACATTGTCCTTTTGTCCTCTGTTTCCAAAGGAGGCTGTGTTGCTGTCATCCCGTGAGGAAACTCCTTTACAGTTGTCTAGCCAGGAGAGTTTCTAGCAGGTCTCTTTTGTTATGCCCGGCACCCTGGTGACTGGGCTGACATTGATAGGAGTGTTTCTCCTCCCATCCCTCCCCTGCACGCCTGCCGTATGGTCTGACTCCTGTCAGCTGCCCGAGCGCTGCTGCTGGAGCACCTCCTGCATCCGTGGGCTCCTCATTGTGCAGAGAGGGCTCAGCAGGAGCTGCAGGCTGTTGGCACAATCCTGCTCTTGATGTGAAATTAATTGACACCGCTTGAATCTTTGGAGACCGTGCCAGAAGGAAGAGCACAAGACCTGTGAGATAGCAATGAGCAAATATGATGTGAAATTGTCTGTTGGCATGCTTCAGTTGGAGAGGTTTGACTTTTCTTTTACAGCTTGGTTGCTGTGCCTTGCAGCCATACAAGCCTCCATTTGCAGCTTTTGGGACCTGTGGTTGTCTCAACAGCTCTGTGRGTTTCTTTAGCCAGGAGAGGTTCACTGCTGTATGAAAAGATGATAACAGGTTCTTCTTGTTGCTGTGCAGCCTCATCTGCAAGAATGGCAAATCTTGTCACATTTGTAAAATCTACTGCTACTGGTGCAGGGTTTGGAAAAGGAGCAAAGGAGAAGGAGCTCATTTCTGAATTAAGTTCCTGGGTGTAATGAGGGAGACTTTATAACTGGAGCATAACATAAATACTGCACCTTTTGTAAGGGCACACTTGGGTAAGGTGCTCTTATCTACAAAACTGCAACTTTTCAGAGATCAAACTAATTTATGTGGTTTTCCCCTCCACCTTTTATACAGGCAACCAGTTCAATAAAACTCTGTTTTTTCTTGCCCTTAGTGCCTTCTTCTGCAGGTCACACTAAATAAAATACTCTAAYTTTTTCCAGAAATCTCTGGGTTTTTCTCTCTGTGCCTCACAGAAAGCTTCACAAATGAAGAYAGCTAAAGACATAAATAGTGTCTAAAGAGTACATATCTGAGATTTGCATATGTTCAGAAATTTACCAGCCTTGTTTCCAAGAAAAGTGAGGATGAATCACCCTCTGGAGGGGCCTTTTTCTCTTCTCTGACTGTGGAGGAACTTTAGCTTGGTGTCAGGCAGCTGAAGTTATAGGTAGCATGCATCTGAGCAGAGAAAGAATACTCCTGAAGGAGAGCTYGAGCTGGTTCTAAAACACAGAGTGTTGGGAAAGGGAAGCACGTGCAGACAGCGTGTGAAGGGCAGAGGTGTGCACCAAGAGCCTTCTGTGCCAAGAGTTGTGGAGGCACTTCACAGGAGTAAAAACGCAGTCAAGAGGAAAAGGGATGGTATCTTTTCAAAGGCATGTAATGTTTGAAACTAGATGTGGTGGTTTGTAWCTCTTAATAAAGAATTTACAGATATGTATGTATAGACAGGTACTGCCATTTCTGTGGAAACCTGCCCATGTTCTGGGCACCCGTAACTCGCTGCCTAAATGGAGAGATGTATGCCAGYTCCAGTCCAGAAGGAATTTAAGCACATTTGCACAACTGTGACAATGTGACCAAGTGTTCTTTGGTGCACAAACACAAAATGCAGCTGTCTATACTTCATGGACTCACAGAGGAGTCTAAACTGGAAGGGGGACTCTGGGAATTGTCTTGTCAAATCCCCGTGCAACACAGGGCCAGCCAAATCAGTTTTCTCAAGACTGTGTCCAGTAAAGTTCTGATTATCTCCGGGGATGGAGATTCCTTAATTTCTCTGAGCAGCAAGTAGGGTAGAAGGGAAGAATCACTTGCCTAGACCTTCTGTCTATTGCAACCTGCTGTGCAGCCAGCTTTTGCTGCAAGGACACCCTGTTGATGTATTTAGGCTGCAAATGTTCATCCTGTAGACATGTCATCTATTCAACCCGTTAGGATAAGACACATAGAGGAAAAGGATGGACCAGTATAGACATGGAGCTGGAATTAAACACACAATTCCAATGAACAAACTTCTGATGAGTCACTACCACTATAATTGGAAAAGTTTGAGTGGGGTTGCCATCACACAACATGAAATTCGTACAGCTTCTTTAGAAGTACTTTCTCCACAATCGGCTTTGAAAAGGAATTTCTCATGTGCATTCTAAATTCATCACAAATAAAGATGAATGGTAGGCGGTTTTTGAGCACCCCTTATATATGGGTGCTAGAAATATAAGAGGCATTAGTGGTTTTATCCTTTTAGTGGTTGTGCTATTTCTGTTTGAAACAGCAATTTACAATTTCAGTACCATTCATCACACTAAAGAAGGTCCATTAGTAAGAAGTGGGATATTATTAAAAAGGTATAGAAAAACTTTTATCGAGTTTGTCCTTTATAATTTTTGTACRTGTCCTCTGCTTATGAAAGACCTTGGCCCCTAAGCAGTAGTTTTGGAAATGCCATCATGTAGTCCAAATGAAAAATATATTACCTTCATAGATAACTGCTTAGTAATGAAAGTACTATAGTTTTGTTTATATATATACATGTACGTATATATATGTATATCAAATGATGAAGACTTATCATTCCTGGGTCACTTTTAAATAGTGCCCACAGAAAAGGCTGAGAAACAGTAATTTATGTTTAAAAATTTAACAATCTCTTCAGTATCTTTAAGAAAACAGGACTCTTCTTATCCCTAAGACTGAAGGCTTCCATTTGCAAATATGTACTTACCTCTTCTATTWGGAAAGGGTTGTGCATTAAGATTTTGGCTCCCCCACTTGTAAATGGTGATCAAAATATTACACAGCAGTTCCAGATTGCAAGAGAGGTAATATCTTTCCATTATGGGTAATAAAGTGCTAATGATATATTGGCTGTAATAKCTAGAGGCCTGGCCAAAGCTCTTGACTTACTGAGGCATGGTCATATTATATATGCTGATAAAAAAACTGAATCAAAGACTATTCTAATAGAAAAATTTCAAGATCTGTATCAGACCTATCCTCATTTAGAAACCAAACTGGAAATGATAGTGACAATTATTCCAGTTTATAATAATTTTTTATAAGGCTATCTGTAAGTCCAGGTTTCATTGAATATCACATCCATCTTTTGTTAAATGAGGAATGACATAATAYACYTTATAATAATTGGAGGGAAAATACYWGCTTTGRTTTTCGTAAATACATTTCCTACTGGCAGGAATTAGTATCCACATATGGTTAAAAATTTACAGTTAGAGAAAGAGTTTTGTTCTTGCAGTAGTTTTAAAATGAACACAAAAGCTATGTTTCAGCATTACCTAACGTAAAATATATTTTTATTCTAAATAAGTACTGAAAAATTAGGTGAAATAAAACTGGTAATATAGGGGAAAGTTAATTTTAGATATATTTGGCAGTCCAAATTGATTCTTGGAAGAGTATATTATATTTGTTGYCTTCAATTAATTAATTTGATGGTTCAATAAACTAAATGAAGGAGTAATTAAAGCACCACAAATAGAAAGTTGTTAATGCTTCTCCTCTTTCTRGATTATTTTACAATTTAACACACTTTTTGTCTATTGGTATCTGTGCTTTAATATAGATATACTTGTGAGAAAAACAGCCAAAGCATCATTCATCACTATAACGACAAGCTAATGTATCCTGGATATAGGGATCCTTTGTCCTTTTTTTTTTTTTGTTTTGTTTTGTTTTCCATGTAGGCACTCTAAATGGTTAGAAATTGATAAGATGTACTGTTTCAAGAGTGTAGGGTTCAAAAACTCTGTCATTTACATTGGTGAGAACTCACTGCAGCAAATCATTTGAAATTGGTTTTTTCCTTTCAAATTTAATCTGAAAACAGGCATAGAAAATAGTCCTTCTGTCAGTGTCAAGGGGTAGGAATAAATTACTTAGGTAAAACAGTAGTAGAAAACCATGGCTAACACCTGCACACACTCACACACAMAAACACACACTCCCCCATCTTTATTTAGACCAYCRCAATTTATTTYAGGTTTTCAGCTCAAGTTATTTTARTAGGGGGGATCTGGTATCTTTTATTTTTAACTTATTCTTTCAGATGAATACTCTCTACATCTGTGATCAAAACTAAAAAAACAGAAAATATCAAAACACAGGGGCACTCTAGGCTATGATAAAACTCACAAGTTAATGGATGAAAGTGTTCTGAAACTGTCCCAGAACACCAGCAGATTCTGCAAAAATAACTTAGGGGGTCTACAGGACATGAAYGGGACACTTTGTGTCACAGGAAGGYGGGGTARTGACACCCATAATATGGACAAGAGCCATTATTTGACGATGTAATGCTTCATTGAAAGCTGGAACAGAAGAGAAGAATTTAATTTTGTTACTTTTCCTCTTCTTCAGATATCAGCTATTGAGTTGTTTTTTCTTTTTTAAAATGGACAGATGGCTATCATGCAACTTTTTATTTTCCTGGTTTTATGGTAGATCTTTTGCTCTAGAGGATATGAGGGAAGACTGGACTTTAATAATATTACACAGAAGCAATCCAAAATAATTTAAAAAAATGTGAAAGAAGACATAGTGTACAAGGCTTTGTGTAGGGCTCTGCAGGTTAATCGGAATATTTGATTCTGAGCCTGGCTTCATCTTCTATAAGACACGCTACAGGCAGAGGAAAAACTCCAGCAGATCTGCCAGACACAATTTCCTTTCACAAGAAACGTGACTCCTGGATTTCCATGACAGCCTTTCAGGGCAGGAGATCACATCTGTTGATCTGTAGTATTGTCCAATGGGGAGACACTCTGACCCAACCTTGATTTCTTAAACACAGATTCCCAAAGTTAGGCAGACCTAACTTGTGATCCTCCTTTGGAAAAGTAAGGCAAACTACTCTGTATCATTTTGTACCCAGATCATTGTGAATCACTGGGATGAATTATGGATTGCTGTAGCTCTAAGGGAAAGATGCACCAGATGTACCCCTTTGGAGGGATTTGTAGCCCCCTTAAATACTGCTGCCTTGTTTTTATTGATCAGGTCATGCCTTATGAGTCTGAAAGTACATCAGTCAGTAGCAAAGTACATCAGTCCTGGGCCAGGTAAGTGCCAGTATTTGATGATGAGAATAAACTTCTTTAGAGGGATGAATGTGTGAGAGAAGTCTTGGAATAGAGGAAAGGCTTTAAGTAAATAATCGTAGTGCCAGATCAGTAAATAATTGTAGTGCCCAGTGTAGGGCAGATTAGAAGCCTCCCAATAAAAAAAGACATTAGAGAAAATTTTTTTTTGCATATGCTGTCATTTAGATTTCTGCACTGGATAAAAATGTATTATATTGGCTCACAAAAATTTGGACTTTCTAGCTGTTGCTGGTGGATGTGTGGTCCATTAAAGGCCTTATATAGTATCTAAGTTCTTTTAGACAATTACCTTCCCTGTCTCCATTTTTGTTAGGCATTGGATGCATTTTTCTGGAAAGGTGTCCTACACCTCTGTTTTGTGGGGCCAGCCTTCTGCTTTTACTATAATCTGCTTTATGGTATTCCATGGACACAACATTGTTGTGCCTCATTTCCTTCAATGTGCATTTGCAAGTAACTTTTTGTCTGTGGATATCTCTTATGTTTCTTTCCTCTGCAGGAACCCAATGTTACACAAGCATTAGGCTTGGGGATATTTTTAGCATGTAAGGGATGTGCCTTAGCCTGTTTCATGAGACATTCATGTGTGATACAGGGTTTTCAGCTCCACATACACACTCTGCATGGTTGAAAAATTTTATTGTTTTTTATTGGAGTTTGCATAAAAAAAAATCAGTTATGGTTGCTCTAAGAGCTTGGCCAAAATGACCTACCACAGTAAGTTACCTGCAGAGGTGGAGTTCAAACTGCTCAAACTCTCTAGGCTTGTGAGTCCTATCTGTGTCCAGGTCCTCCAAAATACCCTCAGGTATTCACTTTGAGAAAACATGGACAAATTCCTTTCCCAGTCCCTTGAAAATGTTGCRTTTATTCGATATGAGATGAGGAGCTGATGGTGTCCAGGGGCTGGTGAGCTCTGCTCCTCCACAGTCTCCCTTAGCCACTGCCACTCTGATGATCTTTGGGCTCATCAGCTGCCTCAATGAGGAGGTGAAACTGCCTACACAAACCCACACTGAGTAAATCCCCCTATAAAATTTAGTAATATCTGGGTYTTCCTTCATGCCAGTGAGAAGGATTATTTATCGTGTTTTTGTTCTCATTATTATTCATGCGTTTCTGTGACTAAAGGCAACATTTTCTCTAAGTAATTTCCCAATAAAACCAGATAGGCTTAGTTCTTCATTATTCCTACATGTSTTTGTGGCTATCTCTTTTGGCTCAGAAAGCATGATTAATTATTCTACTTGATCTTCACTTATCATGGGAGTGCTATGTAAATTATTTCAAAAATGTCCTGTTTTAGATTTCATTATTTATCTTCRGTATGACCTGGGTATTATGAAATGTGAGAATTTCATGTCTTTCCAGCACACTTCTTAGATTTGAARAATTTGCATGTATTTTGCTTACAGGTCTTGTGACCTGTTGTTTATTTTGTCTGTTAGTGATAATCTTCTATGCCTTCTAAATTAATTATCCTCACTTCTAACTAGCAGCTTACTATTGCTAGAGTCTAAAAATATTGTCCTTAGCAATTCAAAGCCTGCGTATTCCTTAGCAATTTAAAAGATGCATTTAGAACTCAACTGGCAGAAATAACAAAGATGATTTCTCTCTTGTACATAGTAGGTAAATGCTTTTTTTTTTTTTTTTTTGCTTTTCCAAGTGCGAAGCAAAACTCTTTTCTTCGATGAGATCTGTGGGCCACATTTCTTTTGGTTTTATTTGTGAGAAGTTTCAGGGCTGTGAGTAGAATTTGGGTTCACAGAAAAGAACACGTGGCATAAGGGAGAGTTCCAGGATACCTTGGAGGGGCTCAGCTTTGCTGCTGCTGCTCAYGTCAAGCAGTCTCAGATGTGGATGAGCCTATTCTGCTCCCCAGAGGGCTTCCCAAGTTGGTCACCTTGCATCCCTTTAATATAAAGTTTTCYGACACCATTGTAGTAACAGTTTGCATCACTCTTTGCAGACATTTACATTCTCTTTGCTGACCCAATAGAGGATAACTTATGCATCAAATGTTTATTAATTTATTTATCAAGCTGAAGATACAGGAATAAAACCAGYGAACTAAAAAGACATTTGCATTCCTTTATTATTTCATTCCGCTTGAAATATTATAGAACTAAACATTCCAGTGAGGATTGGTAGTAGCTGAATGTCATGCCTAAGAATTTATAAAAAAGTTTTAGTTTTCATATTTTTTTTTAAATTTGGTCATATTTTAGAAGAGTCTTCTTAAATTAGGTTATAGAAATTTTTTGAAAAATCATGTGTGTCTCAGTAATATCCACCTTTTGTATTTTGCACTTGGTTTACTTTATTAAAGAATTTTTTTTATTTTATTAAAGCATTTTTCTCAGCAAAATAAATACAGTGGCTGGTGTTTGTCCCTTTTTAGAAGGAGAAAATCTTCTGATTTAAGAATGGATGCACATTTAGAACTGTTAATTTTACTACTTCCTTCATTATCCAATGTGGTAGAAGATACGAGGGTAATTCTATGTTTAGCACMTTTTCATCTGCTTTCTTAGGAAAGGTTATGCATTTTAAATTGCTTATGCATTGGATAAAATCAAGAAGAATTCTGGAAGAGAGCCATGACACCTGGGCTGTTCTCTTCAACTTGTAAGTCCGAGAGMAGATTTATACTCCGTTTCAATTATWTTTTATTTATCCTGTATTTTTGTATTCCTGACCCCTCAATTCTTGTTTCAAACCCTCTTTCTTCAGTATCCTTCTCATCTGGGAAGTGTTGCTGTGAGATTATATCTCCCATTTGTTCGGTAGGTGTTTTAAATGTTAAACTAATGTTAAAGAGATAACATAAACCTCCTCATCTTTGGACAGTAGCTCTGAGTGAACTCCAAGCAGCTTGCCCTAGGCAGGCTCTAAATATACTTTCTGTATGAGATCTGTTCTGGTCATAGGCTGGGGTCTATCTTCATCCAGTTATGAGGATTTCAAGTTTACCTGGGAGTGTCCTCATGGTAGGAGGTACAAGAGGGTAATATATGGATTGACTTCAAGGAAACAGGGACATCAGGTTGTCAGAAATTAGGGACTACAAGGAAAATTAGAAATTTACCCTGAATGACTAAATAGGCCCATGATCAAAGAAAAAGAATATTCTCCTAGTCTCCTGAGATAGCCTTGGTTAAATAACTCCAGAGGCTAAAAAGCTCKGGGGCTAAATAACTCCTTCTTCCTGCCCTCCAAATCCTTTTTGCAGAACTCAGCATTTCAGGTTTTCCCCTTTTCACGGTTTTGCTTTCCTGTGACTTTATACCTGTTAGTATAATAAGTAAATAAGGCTTCCTGCCATGAGGTAATTACACATTAGCAGAAATTACAGCACCTATTAGTCAGAAATTTAGTCTTCATTCCCTGATGTGGCAATTGTCTGAGCATTTGAAGAGGCAGGCAAGAGTCAGAGGATAGCATGATGAGAAGAGCTGGAAGAAAGGAAAAGCCTCCACTGTGATATGATGGAAGAACACCAGGTACCCCAGTGTGGGCAAGACAAAATGATGGCTTGTTTGTAGCACTTTAAAAGCAGAATAAAAACTGCAGCCAGATTTGAGTTGGAGCAAGTAAAGTGAGCAAGGTTAAATGGAAAATGAGATCTTTATGCTACAAATGTTTTACTGACATTGGAGGTTATATCTCTTGGTGCTGTGGAGTGCTCCAGTGCTTGAGGAGACCTCGCTTGTGGGTCTCTCTGCCACTTCTGGAAGCTGGAATACATTCTGGGGAAAATCCTATCCTCTTTCTACCTTTCTTTTATAGTAATTTTCTTTTCCATGCACCACATTGAAAAAAAAGAAAAAAAGAGGCAAATTAACTATATTTTCATGCACTGCTCTAGAAAAAAAATAGCCACAAAACATTTCAGGTAGACTTTTTACCCTTCAGGCTGGGAAACCGAGGTCCAGCAGCCATTCAGCCACCTCTGAAACACTGTACCATGTAAACATTGTTTTTCTGCAGTCACATCTTGCAAACCCTGTGCATGCACAATGAGCATGGATCAGGGATATCCCATTACATAGAAAATGGACACAGATTAGGAAGCATCTTTAAAAGAGGTGATTACAACTGCACAAAATATTGGATATGAGGCAAGATTTCTTGACTTGATTTCAGGGAGAAAAGTTGAATTAATAAAGAGAAGAATGAAGGAAAGGAAGGGCTGATTGATAAAGGCACCACAATCCATTTCTGACTAAAGCAATTTGGCCCAATAATTTCTTAACTCTGGAAAGCACAGTAAGAGAAAGAAATGGCAAGCAACCATTATGATAATAGAAAAATAAATCTGGTAAATTCTTCTGGGAGTTTTCAAAGTGAGAGCTGGTAACTTTCTTCCCTTTCTTTCTTGTTGAACAGCTTAGCTAAGAAATCTTGTGGATTATGTTATTCACTCTTTACACTGGCTTCTGGTCTACATKTTAATGTTTAGGAAATTCTAGGGATTCTTCTTCCCATTTGTTTGTAACTGGAGCAGATGAAAGGCACAGATGGCTACAAATTCAGCTTTTCATGAAGACTTTTTTGTTTGGGTAACTGAATGAGATTGCAGGTAATGTTTTTGGTGATCTCCTACCTTCCTYCCYCMRAAGARGACAAATATTGCTYAGACATCAGCAGATCTGAGAARCYCCTYRTCAGTATGGGAGGAAYATGCAAACTCTCCAGCTGCCTTGAAAATGATTCCCTGCTGATGTGTGAGGGACAGGGTAGGAGATCCATTACTGAGCTTTGTGTTTATTTCCTCCATGTTCTCCACACCTTGGGACTGTGCAGTTGTGATATTACACTGGACAGCACCAYGGCTGTGGCACAGTGGGATCTGAACAAAGTCTGTTTCAGATATCAGAGTTCAAATATCCCTTTGTGGTAACATGGTTGTGCGTCCCAAAATTGTGACCTTCAGTTGCTGAGATATAAACAGGGATCAGGAGGAGAGAGAATTGTGTTCCTGTCTGCAGACAGACCAGTGACTTCTTGCAGCACTCAATGTATCCAGCAAGACTTCAAAGACMAAAGACATGTAAGTGTCTGACCTGTGTAAGCCTTTAAAATCAGGGCCTGCTTTTTGTTTAAATGTGGTAATTATCAGAGAAAAGCTGAGGCATCAATATAAATAATAAACCAACATGATTAGTGAGAAAAACGTTTAATTCAAAGAAATGGAAGAATGAACAACCAAATAAGCCAGGAAAAAGAGACAGTGGAYCACTCCAGACCCACAGCAGTCTTCCAGATATTTTAGGAGGGAAATTAAGGAACTGAAACAMGAGGCAGCCTCATCATTTACTAAGCTTGTGAATTCAATCTCAGAAATAAAGCAAAGCTTAATAAAAACAGATGATGAGGCAGACTAATTGGAGCAGCAAATAGGAGAAAGAGAATGAAAATGAGTATTGATTTTTTTTTATTGAAGTAAGAGAGACAATTGTGCAGAAAATGTTCCAACTCCTGAAGCTGATTAAGAATGAATAATATAAAGGTTTATGAGTAATCAGAAGAAAATTATTAAATGCTAGTATTCATACATTTATTTTTAAATTGAGTGCTAGAAGCAAATGAGAATTTTGATTGCATGCTGGCACAAACCCAGAGGCCACTGATCTCAAAGAGATATAGACTCTTTTGCAGGAATTCTGTGGGTTTCAAAATTTGTGAGTTAAATGTCAATTAAAATGTTAAATTTCCTGGGTGTTTTCTTTTATTGCTATACTTCATTTTCTCCATTAATAATTATTTTTGTAATCCATAAGTGAAAAATTGACCATGTTTCTTCACCAAACTGCAAGGTTATCTATGGAGCTTGGTCAGTATGGAGGAGAGAGACCTGGACAGACTGTAATTTGTGTTATAAAAGAATAAATGCTGTTGGTCTGGGATTATGCATTATTAATTTGCCTACAAGAAGCATTTTGTCACATTTTAAGAAAGATGTAATAAAACTGAAATTTATGCTGGTGATGTAGTTTGAGCATACTTTCAAAACCTTTATAGAAAAACAAAATCAATTTAAATAATGCATTGATTCTTATTCATGTCCTAGGGTCTGCTGTTAGTAATTTAAAGTTAAATGGAGGTGAGGTTCTGTTYTGAATATTCTTTTTCCTAATACATACAAGGATGATATTTGTGTTTTTACAGATCTAACCAGAATTATTGAATATATCACCAGCAGTTGCAAAAAAAATATATTGCTGCTCCCTAATTCTCTTTCCAGAAAGTGTCATGGTGTTGTTCCACTGGCTATTCTTGGCTGTCTGGTTTATCTGGACGCTGTTTTTACTCCAACTGATTTTGTCTTGAGTTATACATTTCCAAGATACTTCAAAACATTTAAAAAGCACTACAGAAGTATGAATCTATAACTTGGGTTGCTCAGTGTCTCTGTACTATTTTTCTGTTTTCTTTTTGTTTTCAGCTGGGGAGAGGGGTCATACAAACACGACAGCAGAGGAATCTCAGAAGCAAAAGAAGGAAGATTCTTGGTGTTCTCACTCCCTGACAGTGTATATGTAAGAAGGCCTTAGGATACTGATGGCCACATAATATTACTGATATTGCATTAAAAAGACACCAAAGGAGTGTACCTTCCTTCTCATACAAGAACTTCCTGGAGGAATATTCCAGAATTAATGTATCCTTCTCAGGCAATGAATCAAAGAAATTATTTCAGGTGCATTTAATACACCATTTACATTATTGTCTTGGGATTTTGTCCAGTGTCATCATTTTGTCTCCCTTTTAAAATGCTCTTAAGGAACTCAGACAAATTTAGAACATGGAAAATAGTTGTAATAAATGTTGTACCAAGTGAATGTGAGGTGTTTAGCTTCCTTTTCCTTTGGGAGTCAGAGACAGCAAAACACTATAAAATATCTGTGGGAGTTACTTTGTTAGGGTTACAAAAAAAAAACCCACAAATTTTAATTGGCAGGAACAAGCAAGCAACTTGATTCTTGCTCTGGGCAGCAGGGATTTAGCTGTGGTATTCTTTCTGAGTGTTGCAAGCACTTTAAAATAAAAATGTTTCTATTTCCAGCTCTGTCTCACTCAAACATTTTCTTCCCAGAGTGAAGGAAACTATACAATCAAGGTAGATTCCCCCATCTCTCTGGGAAATGGATTTTTTAAAAACTCTTTCTGTCCAAACCAATACTGCTTGCTTCCTGCATTTTTTCTGTTTTTGTGAGGTGATAAGTGCTCCCCATTTAAGTCCAATAACTGAAAGGCCTGTGAGATGTGCTGCTTCRGGAGGACTAAATTTCTCAAATGCATCTTCTCTTTTATTGGCATTGAGGTGAAAATGTTTAGTAATAGAAAGAGGCTTTTGTTGCTGCCCTAATTAGGGCAAAAAAGATTCCTGCTAAAAAAAAATCATCTGAACACAACCGAGACTCCTGTGGGATGTGATTGGATCAAACATGGCTAATTTGTCAGTTGAAGCAGAACCACAGAGCCAAACTTTCTGAAATGTTGTCAATTATTTCTTAACTACAATCAGGCTCCCTTATTATTACTTCTCATAAATTTTTGTAACTCTTGTTACACATAAGAACTAAAATTGGAGATATAAAGTAGGGAAAAGGCATTTCTGCTGTTTATTTTAAGAAATAAAGCAGAAAATGCAATGGAAATCCTTGGGGAGGGAGAAACCAGGCATTGATGCAACAATGCTGATTGCTGGAAGTGAACGTGCACAGTTATTCCTCTACTGAATGTGTAATTGCATCTATTTGTGTCTATAGATTGGGTAATTTTCAGGCACTTTGCAGGCAAACATCACTTTCCAGAGGTAACTGATTTGAATGGGAAGCTTTGGCAGCCAAACACAACAAAACCTCTATGTATGGAACTTTGTGTACAGCAGTCCTATGTTTCACTATTTCTAAGACTCCATCAAATTAACAAACACAAATTAACTTGTACAGCCAGAGTGGGCTCTGAATTTGATCAGTGCCCTCAGAAGTGACTGTCATTGGCCACTTTCCTGGACTTTTTCTTCAAATAACTCTCTTCTTCTCCCCAGAGTTTTGTATTCTTGCTGTTCACTGGAAACATCAGAAGAAAAACAAACTCTCTTTCATGCCTAGATCATGTATTATGCCATTGCTTCTCAAGCAATTTAAACCAGAATATTCTGGTCTTAACTTACCTCAATAGATTGGCTTTGACCCTTAGAGTGATTGAGTTGATGTATAACCTGGGAGAGAAAGACAAACAAGAACTCATTGGGAGGACAAGACTGCCTATTTTTTGCAGTAAAGCTGGATGTAGAGGTGACACTTAGGAACTGGGTTTAATTGTAACAGTGTTAATACTTGATTTGATGAACTTAGAGGTATTTTTGAACCTAAATGATTCTATGATTTGTGTCAGTTGAAAATTCTTCTGAATTCACTGCAAGAAAGCTTTGGAAACATTGGGAAACTGCTGAACAGCATGTTCTGAACAGGAGCTACAGCTCCCTGAGTTCTTGGTGGATTGGTGGTAACTGCTTTACTCCATCCTGTTCAGTGAGCTTAGCATATGAGTGGTGTTTGCTTATAATGTAAGGAAACGATTATCARTTCCTATCAAATTATTAAAAAGTCAATAGAACTTGTGACATGATCAGAAGACTGTGAAAAAAGCTGAGACGGCAATCATTAAGTCTGCACTGCTTCTAACAGAGATTTCTCTGAGTGCCATGCAGAACAAAATTGGTTAAATGAAACAGAGAAGTAATGCAAAATATGTTACTGAAGTAGTTACATTAGAAAATCATAGACATGCTGTATTTGCTATCCTCTGATGCTTTATTAAGAAAAGGAAGGATGGACTCCAGAAAAGTCAAGGAAACGACAAACAGAACACTCCCTCAAAATTGGAGAGAGACAACTGTCTCMTGTTCTGTATGACTAGAAACTGTTTTTGTGTATGAGATGGAGTTGTATCTTCAGTCAGACTTACCAAAACTGTGTCTCAGCAGATTTAGAAAACACTTTTATTGTAAATGCTATACTTGTTGAAAGGTTGATTTGATTAAATAAGCTGCTGCACCCAGGCAGGTGGTGAGAAAAAAGTGTATGAATGTGCTCAGTTTGGCTTTACTGGGTACAACRCTATTCTTTGGAAAGTACCCCTAGTTCTGGGGGTGTTACTCAACGGTGGAAGCATTGCCTCAATGCCACAGAGAGAGGGATTACCTTTTCCTGTTACCAGCTGTGTGTATCTCTRTGTCCATGAAAATTGTTGCTTTAACCTCCCATTGTTACCCTTGCACAGAGAAATCTTGCTGCCTTAGTTTCCTGCTGTCATCTTAATATAGCTGCCTATATACTTTGCTGCTGGGAACATAACTGTTTTTTTTTTTTTGGTTTTGCAGGAAGGCTAAAAATGAGGTGTTTACTTTTACTTTTACTTCCAACTCCAGACAGGGCTCACACCAAGCTTTGCTGGTATGCAAACCTCATGAATCAATCCACTGGATTGCTTCATTGCACTTTGTTTCCTGCCTATTTAGCCKGTGGCTGATTGTTGAAATGTGCTCATGACACTTCTTTTAATGTTATTTACTGCTGAAAGGAAGTCTAAATTTTCCATTTAGTTTCTTTCTATGAGTTAGACATCATGTTTTTCTGCTCGCAACAATAATTTAGGTTGTAGAGGGACATGTTTTGACAGGAGCATCATACATAATTTTAAAATTAAGAATTGCAAAACCCATGACTTATATTGYATGACAGTTTTAGGCCTTTTTGTTCCTAAAAGACTGGGTAATGTGAACAAGACATTTCCTTTAATGAGCTTTATTTACTGCTCCCTATAATGAAACATCCAAATGGCCTTTAGTCTGCAATTTTATRTGGGCTGAGGGAGGGGGCCACAGGCTGTTGCTTCTGCAGTAGTGCTGGTGTTGCAGGATGCTGGAGTATTGCACTGCTGGCATCCCTGGTAAATGCAACAGCAGCGAAAGCCGCCTCTTTTGTCAAAGTGCTGCCATAACTTTTAATAATTTTGATTTGTCCCCTCTTTAATGAAGCTAGCACAGCAATTGTCAAGGTGATGAAGTGCAAGCAGCACTTGAAAACTTTGTTTGGTTCCTTCATAATAGCAATTAGGCAAGGAATTTCAGTGCACTGCTTGTTCTTCTGTTTGCATAATCCAGTAATCATGCATATATTCCAGCATTAAGCCTTTATAAATACTAATAATAAGTTCCAGAAAACTCCAGAAGTGAAACCAAAGTAAAACAAAATGAATTAACAGGAAAATAAATATACAAATCATGGTCAGGAACATGTTTAAAGAGCATGTTTAAAAATTCAGAGGCAGTATAGCATCTGAAATCACAAAGAGTCCAAGTGTATACCTGAGGAAATAAAAATACTTTCCCAGTGCAAAACAAATAGGTGGCCATCATAGAAGCATTGTAACAAGTTTCCAAGTTAAATATAAAAAAAATTGGCAAAGAAACCCCTCCCTCTTGTGAATTGACATAGGAGATCTTGTCATAAAATGAATTGTGCTTGTGAAACTCCAGAAGAATTTGTTCAAGTACTTCAGTACTTCAGGTGCTACATCTTTATCTCCACATTCTTCACTGAGAAAACAGTGGGGCCAGCTGCTATATATCTTCCTCTGAGAAATAATTAGRGCCTTTTTGGCCTGTAAAGGATTTGTAAACACACCAGACTACAATCTAGGAACGAAACTCCTGAAGCAATTGGGAGAATGTAGAAATTTAACAACCTGAACCTGTTTGTCAAGACATTTCTTACTAATTAAGGTATAATCTRAGGGAGATGTAGAAAGAAAATCATYGTCAATAAAATARGAARTCTAAGGGCAAAAGAGGAAGGGAATAGTTTAAGTCMAATAAGAAAAGAGGAAAGGAATAGCCCAATAAGRATTTTATTTTRTCWAAGATGGATGTAAATACAACATAAAACTCCCTTAGATATTGTCAAAATTAAAATGACTCTTGAGATCAAAAGCCCCCCCGTGTGTGAAAAGGGTTGTTCTGCTGACACTGTTGATGTTGTTGTGTGCAGGTATTGTTGTCTCTGCTTCTTTGGTGTAATGATTTCTGCATCTTTGTACGTCTTATTACAAGGAAAATTAAGCTCTTAAATGCATAAAGATTCATAATGCAAACAGTTCTAATCTCCTAACAGAGAGACGTTCTCAAGACCAGTATTTTTTTATTTCTTCTACTTTTCTATTCTTGGTCCCTTAAGTTGCCTTTTTGATGACAGTYATGGTACAGGGTCTTCAGTTTATGTTTCCCAAACACTATCAAAGTGTCATATTGTCCTGCTTCTTTCCTTCCCCTTTCATATCATTAGTTAAATAGTCATATAATGCTTTCCTTTTTTTCCGCTCTGGCAGTCACCTTAGAGTCAAGTTTTTGATTTCCTCCATATCCCTCCATGGTTATTTAAGGAAAATCCAAGAAGGATTCAGGCTCATTCTGAACCACTGTGATTGCCTGTGATGGAAAAGAAGACATCTCTATTTTTTTAATAAGAAGAAGCTCACTAGGGTCAATTCTTACTTTTAAGAGAGAGTTATGGTGCTGTTCTCTGAACAGGGATACATGACACCCTCCTATTCACAGTCATCCAATGTGTCTGGGGCTTCTTATATAACAGTTTAAAATATGATTTATATTAGATGAACAAAAATTAAWTTTTCAYAAATTGAARAAATTRAGGTTTACTCAGTMTGCCTTAGTTTCCTGTCCCTTATGRTCACCAATGTTCCTGCYGTTGAAATTTAGRGAAAAGTRCAAGACACACAAAAGCATAATATTTTRTCCAAATATTCTCCAAGCAACCACTGATCAGTGATTTTTGAAGCTCCTGAGTCAGAARTACTKCCTTTTATTCAGTGCTGCTAAAAYGATTTCTTTTTAGCCAAGCATTTGTTTCTGTCCCTCTTTGAATCCAAGTAWTCTTTACTTTATCCACAACACAGCTCAACTACACATCTGAAGAGCCACCTCTGTCTGCTGTGAATCCATMATTTCTTATTGTCATTCGCTGCCCTTTAATTCTTAACTTAGCAAAGACGACTAAGGACAACCTTTCTCTATTGCACTCATTGTTTATTCACATCCATCATATTTCTCCTGGTTCATGGCACCTCTTAGATGATCCTGATTGTTCCTTCTACTCCTGATTCTGTTACGTTCTTCTATTGCTTTTTGTGATGGGCAATGTCAGGGTTTTGCTGCGGGGCACAGCTGCCCCTTTGAGGGGGGATGTCTTGGAAGGAGTGTCTGGAGTGGGAGGGTGGCTGTCCCTGCCTGGGCACCTCGCACTGCGGGGACTTGGGCAGCAGCTGTAGCTGGGTCTGGAGGCTTCTCTGAGGAGAGTGAGGGCCAGAGGGCAAGCACAGACCCTCCAGAGAGGGCAGGAAGGGGAGCAGGTGAAGAGTACAGAGCTGCCTGCAACTCAGACAATGCTAAGATTGCATGGAAACAAGGACTGCCCACAGGGGAATTGTGGGAAGGGACAGCATTCCATATAAACTGCTCATACTTCTGTTCTGTCTCCCAATGTGGCTTTTTTATTTTTCCTTTGTAATGTAATTTGCACTCAGATGAGGTATGCCGTCTTAGTGATTGTGTCTTTCTCTAGGCTGGAACTGTGTTAAGATCCTGCCATCCTTTTCAAAACTGAAGAATGCTGGCTCATTTTCAAGGTCCGAGTTCCCTCCTGAAGGCCCTTGGGCACCCTAGTTGTGATGGGAGGAGGTACCAGTGGCAGCAGGGCCACCTGGAATTGTAAATGTTTGCTGCTGGGAATTGTTGTGACTGTAGATCTGGCCCCCTGTTCTCTCTAAAGTGTAACTGCCATGATCTGCATCCTCCATGGTGAAGATCCATCTCAGTTAGTGACTTTGTTTCAGCATAGGGCTGTTCTGTCATTCCAGTGTGTGACTCTGAGCTCTGCATTGATGTTGTGCTGTAACACCCAGCTCCCCTTCTTTAAAGGGGRCTTGTCCTTACTCTGCAACATTTCCTAGCTGGAACTTTATCCTCATGACGTTGATGGAAGCAGCCCTTCGTGGGCTACACAAAGTGAAAATCAGCAATGTTCAGATGAAGCACAGGTTAGGTGGTCCCATCTTTCTCCAGGTTCCCTCCTCCCAGAGTCATTTGGGCTTCATAATGGAAAGGAAAAGCTTGCTATTCCCACCACCCTCTTTGCGTTTTCCCACAAAATTAACAGGTACCCACCTTCCATCTCACTCTTTGGTCACCTGCTTTCTTCCTTCCCTCTTCCCTTCCCAGAGATTCTGACAGAAAGCCAGGCACATATATTATATGTATTGAGRAGCATTGGTAAGTATCGTTTGTCTTTGTTATGCTGTCATTCTTAACACGCCCACTGCAATTTATGAGCATGTTCAACATACCACARAAATTATTCTTCTGCCCTCACAGCATAGGCAGATTGTGGGTAGATATGCCTGCAGAATGCAAGGTTTGCATCATGCCAGTARGTTTTGTGGCAATGCAATTTAGAAAAGTTTTCACTGGCGTTGGTTTTAAATTGTGACAGATGTCAAATTCTTCTGACACAAATAATAATAAAATGGTCTCAAGTGAAAAAAAACCACCTCCAATTGCAAACAAAAGCCTTTGAGGCATCATGAGGTGTTAAAAGCAGAAATAACGCTTTGTTATAGCTGTTAAGATGTAGACTGAAGCATGTTTTCTGTGAAAATGAGCTTAAAACTGATAACATCTTTCTCTAGAATGTTTTTTTAAGGAGGAGTAATTGATATCGCTTGTATATAGCTTGTCTTCTGCCAGTTAATAGCAGAACTATGGTTTCAGAGGTGCAATTAGCTCAAGTCTGTGCAGTAACTTTTGTAGACACTTGCAGCTGAAGCTTTATGTTATGCAATAAAGCTCTGAATGGGATATATTTTAATTAGGTGATAATAGGGATAATACAAAGCTTTGTTTATTAAGTAGTCAAAAGGTWCGAATAAGCTGTGAATTTCGAAGAAGACTGGCAGGAGATGAAAAGCATAACAGCAGAGTTCAGAATTCCCTTTAGTCTAGATGTAACCTCACTAGTGCTATGCAAAAGTTCAAAATAAGATGAGGCTTGGACATTCTGTGGATGTTTGCTTTTGACATTCCTAATCTGGGAATGTTTTAAAAAAATAAGCACTTGTGTTTTTTAAAACAGACATTGAGCTTTGTAAAAACATCCAGTTGGGGATGGGTGTGAGGTGCCAGAGACCAGGAAGGAAAAATGTATTGCTTGTTTGCTAGCCACTATGGAGACACTGTGCCTGAGTTTTCTACATCAATTCATCAGTTTGTTTGGCCCTCAAATCTTGAATGTATAAGTGATCTGGAAAGGTTTTGTGTCCCTTTTACTGTCTCTCTTCACTGCCTTTCTACTTCAGGAGTTTTTGTAACTCAGATTCCCTCACCCTGCTCCCGGGTTTTCAGCAGACTATATGARGAGCTTTGTTATCTCAATTGCTTTTCAAACACCTGGTCTTTATCAGGAGTGTTAGCTATTCCAAAATACAGTCTAAATGCATGAATATACAGTAGGTTTGTATTTCCAACCACTCACCAATACATTTTATGGCCTTTCCTAAAAAATTAGGCTTGCACTGATAATTTGCTTTGTAATATTTCTTTGYTCAGGGTGCTGTTTATAGGGCATGACACATCACTGTTAGTAAGCTTGAGAGAGAAATAACCTCACTTAGAAGAATTAGTAATGTTTCAAAAATTGCTATTACTCTTTAGAAAATCAATCCTGCTATCACCATGGGTAGGTCTATTGACTGTCACCTCGGTGCCCACCTTTGGAATGGCAGACAACACATGACAAAGGAGTGGAAATTGCATAAAAGTAATCCATATGGAGCTGAATGGATCCAGGATGMACTTATGGCTCTTGAGAATTTGTGTTCACTCTTCTCTTTCCCTGTAAAAGAATCAAATGGCAGCAACTTTACAACAACCTAAGAAAAGCCCTTACTAAACCAGGTTAAAAGTCATGAATAAATTCATGGAGTAATAATAAAAAACCCATCACAAGTTATTAAAMTCAAAGATGTAAACAGTGTCTTACTGGGACCTTAAGCCGTAGATTTCTGGAAGCTGAGAGCGCTGTGTTTATTGCCCTCTTGTTTCTGACACATCTGTCCACTGGCAGGCGGGATGCTGGGTGAAGCTGACTTTGTTCTGAGCAATGCAGTCACTCTTTCTTTTTTTTTTTTTATGTAGAAAAGGAACATAAAAGATGCCTGACTGCCTGACCTCTTCTTTCTCTGCCTTCAGGCATTTGCAATCTGACAGTTGTCTCTTTACGCTGCTTTTTATGGGAAACAACAGTGCTGGAATAATTTAACACAAGTCTATGAGGAATACAGGGGCTCTTTCAGTTTATCTACTTTGGGGTCAAGTTTTTCTCTCTAGCACAGCACAGCAGATAAGTTTTGCAGCCAATTTTGCATACACAAAACTCAGTTTCCCCTTTTTTTTTCTTGATTGCATTAAACCAAAAAAGTGATCCCTGGGTAGCTCTCCAATGCCACTATGCATTTGATGAATAGAGGTTAACATTTTTGCAGCTACCTTTTGCAGTTAAAAAACAGTGGGTTTTTTTTTTCTTCCCAAATATCCTGGAAGGAAACAATGGGATCAGTTACAACCACTATAGGCAGCAAATAATTCGGAAGCCACCTAGAAAAAAAGTCTCTTCTATGCAAGTTTCTAGTAAACAAGCAATAAATAATCTGAAGTTCTCTGAGACGTGTTAAACATGATTGGCTCACAGAAAAGATGGATAAGAATGAACCTTACGATCTCCAAAGGCACCACAAGAACAATTAACTGAGCAATGGGAGGTTCAAACTGTCCATCTCTAATTTGCAATTTTTTCAATGGATGAGGACATTTATAGTGTTCCTGTGACATCCCTACTGTTATATTGGCAATATGTATTTTTTAATGGTTTATTTCTGTTTTGTGGGAAAGTTAATGTCAGCCACTTTTGTCTCTTCCCARATAACTTTAATACAACCAAAAATGTGCTTTCTACATCCCTCATTTTAAATTAGTCACTAAATACTGGTAAAACTGCTGAAAATGTGTATGGAATAAATAGAAATGGACCTTTGAAGCTAGTCCCATCTGGCAAATAAAAGAATAGACATGTCAGCAAGGCAAGTTAAACTTAGTTCAAAAAAATTAAGTGTGTTGCTACCAAAACTGAGGCAAGCCAGAACCTTCAAACTTGATTTAAATGAGGAATAGAATCACAGAATGTACTGAGAAGGGACCCTGACTTGCAGTGCAGAGCAGAGTGGGACAGCCCCCTCCCTTGTTTGGCTGGTGATGCTGTGCCTGATGCCACCCAGGACAGGATTGGCCCTCCTGGCTGCCAGGGCACTGCTGACTCACGTTCAACTTGCCACTGACCAGAATACCTAGGTCCCCTTCCATGCGGCTGATCTCCAGCCTCTTGTTCCCAAGTCAGTCCATATATCCAGAGCTGCCCCATTCCAGGTACAGAATTTGGCTTCAACTCTCCCTTGTTGAACTCCCCGATTCATCAAGGTTCCTCTGCAGGGTCTCTCTGCCTTTGTGGGATTCAACAGCTCACACCAATTTAGTGTTATAGGCAAACTTCGTATGCTTTTGAGTCCTGTGTCCAAGTAATTTATGAATACACTGAAGAGTTCACGCCCTAAAATGGAGTCCTGTGAACCCCACTAGTGACAGGTCCCCAGTCTGATGTCACCCCATTCACTGTAACCCTTTGTACCTGACCCATGAGCCAGTTCCTCACCCATCACATGATGTGTTTATCCAGCTGTGTGCTGGATATTTTGTCTGGAAGGCCAGAAAGAATCAAAAGCTTCTGTCCTAAYTTACCAAGAAAGTTTCTGAGATGACAAATGGTGAAATTAAGGAAACTAAGTTAGAAAAGGAGAACTTTCACCTCATGAAGCYGTGCTTGCTGTGACTGATGACTGTGCTGTCCTTCAGGTGTTTTTCAGTGACTCCCAGAATAATCTCCAAAATTTTACCATGARCTGAAGTAAGACTCTTGGGCCTGTAGTTTCCAGAGTCATTGTCCCCGTAAATGGGACATTTGCCTGAATCCAGTCAACTGGGGCATGTCCAACTTCCCAAGACCACTCCAAAGTCACTCAGAGAGGCCTCAAACTGACATCAGCAAGCTCTTTGAATATTCTCAGAAGACACTTATGAGATTATGTAGGTTTACACGGATCCAGCTGGAGCAGTATATCCCACACAAACAATGAAATTAAACGATAATGAAATTAATGAAATTAGTCACAGAATGTGAAAGCCAGGTTTTCCTTGCTCTGTTAACTTTTCTGTTACAGTTCAGCAGGACTCTCTCTAAGAGAGAGCCTTCTTCCCTCTTCTACTACAGAGCCATGTGTCAAAGAGGTGTCAGCCTTGAACCTGTAAGACAAAACTATGTGTGCTTGGAAAACTCTTTGTAGGTAAGAGAGGTGGAATGTAATTCTCTCCTAATGTGTATGCCTGGGCATAATAATCCTGCTTTTTATTAGAGCCACTTTTTTGGAGGTTGCCTTCTTCTTACTTTTCCCTTCCTCCTGACTGCCCTGGCCTTTTTGATGGCAGTTTTTTTAAGTCCAGAGAATAAGAAAATTTCCCCTGTATTCTAGCCAAATCTCTGTTTTCAATCCAAATCTCTGTTTTCTGCATCTCTGTGTTTTTAATGCGTGACAGTTTTAGGAAGCTGATAACTTCAGAGCTTGATTTGTTTTGATTGTTCTGCAAAACCACTTCTGTGTAATTTCCAGAATTTGTAGTCAAGGAGAGAGAAGGAATCATAAAACATATGAAAATACCATATTTATTAAATAATGAGGCTTATCTGGCCAGTTTCTTGGTTGCAGTGTGATAAATCATGTGTTCYTAATAAGGAATAAGTAACACTGTTTCAGGTACAATCCTTCTCTTATTGTCAAGATTAGTACGATTATTAAATCTTTGTGGAGCTCCACACTGGATATTTAGTCTGCTTGCATTTTTTATTAGATTGAAGATTCTTATTCAAGCTGTAGCTTGTAGCTGTAAACCTGAATCCTTTATGCTAAATAGCAAAGGAAAAAGTGCCTTTCTACAGAAAATGTTTTTACAGAAAACACAGCTCAAAAARCAGAGGTCAATTCTGTTTCTGTGCAATACACTGGAAATATATACTTATATAACTTTCATAACAATAAATTCTGTTACATTTTATATGGGTGAGAGACTTCTCAGATATTGCTTGAAACCAATCATCCATAAATGTGTATCTGGTTTGTGACTTCCCTTTCAGAGAGAGGATGTTTAGATTGCTCTTCTTCACCTTACAGCTTAAACACTAATAATTGTGAAAAGAGATATTAGTCATTGGGTATTTTATACATGTACCTATCATTTTTTCTGTCCTTAAATGCAACTTCTCTTGCTGAAGTTCTGTGTATCAACCTAGTTGAAATTCAGCCATAGCTGTATGTACGCTGCCAAATCTAGACTGTAACCCACAGGGGACTTCATTAGTAGATAACTTTTTTTTCAGTTCAAAGATTTCACTTGAGAGTTTTAAAACTCTCTAGTTTGCTAATTAGCTGATCTCCAAGGACTGTGTTTAACAGTGTACAAACCTTTTTTATTGATGTGGGCATTCGCACATATCTCCATTCAACTTAGAGCATCACCATCCCCTGTTGCATTCAAGGACAAATGCTTTTCAACTTTGTGTGTCATAGAACAGCTTTCTCTGGTCTATCATCTCTGCTTTTGCAGAATGYCTCTTTTCTTCTAATGTACATGAGCATAAATAATCCATTTTTAAATACACTAGTGTCATATATTGAATGCGTTAAGAATGAGAGTTTTACTGTGGCACTGCAAGGGATTTCCCACATGGTTACATTTTTTCAAAGTCCACTGTAAGTTAATTCTTATAATTGGAATAATCAAGTCAGTTCCTAACAGAATATTAATCACAAGCCTTGACACAAGACTGTATTCACAAGATGTTATTCTGCGGATTGCACAGATTCAAGGCTGAAAAACGTTGCTGATCAGGTCYGCATAATCAATTCCAGGCTGCAGCAACCTAATTGGATGGAAATGGAAAGATTTCTTTTGTTCCGTCAGGACTCATTATGCAGCGGTTCCAGAGTGCCCCTCCATTACTGAAGTGTTTCAGCTTTTACGTGTCTGCTKCTCAGGCTCTGGGTGGCTTGATGTTCCCAGCCCTGTCACCTCACTCCACGTTTCTATTTACTGATGGGACAGACTCCATTATCCAAAGAGTGCTGGAGGACAAATTTCATATTTTTGGTGTATGCTCTGACAAGATGAGTACCTTAGAAGTCACAATATTAGTAGGTTGGCATTATGCAGTCCGTAACATTATTTTAAATCCTTAACTCCTTTTCTTCATGTTTCAAACAGAGTCCTGAAGGACTATGGTCTCACAGTGAAAGTGTCAGTTCTTGGTACACAGAATTATACTCACAAAAAGATAGTAGATATGTACTGATTGGAAGGAAACTTATTTTATTGCTATTTTACAAAGTAATTTTTTTCTAGTTTCTGCTGTAGAATTGACCCATAGTGCATGTCTATAGGCCTTGGCTGTCCAGTTCCAACTGATTGACTTAGTGAGTTTTCATAATTTTTTTAATCAAAGGCTATTTCAAATGTTATTCAAGGTTTTCCTCAGGAAACACACCTGCATACCTGCACTCTCAGTCCCTGTACTACATCCCAATATTAATCTTGGCACTGCTTGGGTAGCATGTATTTAGATGGAACTTTAGATACAACCCAWTGCATGTGCTATCTAAAATTAGCATTCCTTCATGCATTGCTTTTCCTCTGTAGATGGAGGAGGGAATGGGTCTTTTATGCTTTTCAGATTTGGTAAGTACTACCATTAAAAAAGATTATTATGTCTGTTGCCCATTTCTTTTTCTCAGAGGTTGCATCTGGGAGAGCCAACATTTTTAAATAATCTGAATTTTGGATCCAGACCAGTGACTAAAACATTCTTGTGAGTTTCTATCATTGTAATTTTATACAAATCTTCTATTCTCTGTTCAGTTCTGTATTTAATTCCTTATATGTGTACAGGCCTTTAAGCTCACCTTTCTTCACAGGTGGTGAGCTGCYGCACCTGTGACACTGGGAAATCAAAAGTCAAAAGTATGAACTGTTGAATGGCCCTGAAACTTTCAGGTTCTGAAATGGTCCTGAAAWTTTAGGATTTAGTTCAAAACCTCARTTTTCAATGGTAGGAYGTACTCTAGGTAATCCTCCTTTTTACTGGATTTTCTTGTTTTCAAGAGGAAAGACTAAGATTTTTGTACARTGATTAATTTAACAGGCAGAGGGAAAAAAGTATTCCAGAATCTGTCCCTGCTATACCTGTGGCATTCATTTTTTAACATCCAAAAKAGTAGTAAACCTAATGAAATTTCTTTAGTATGTAAATACTTTGTGTCTATTTTTTTTTTCCTAACAGAGTAACACAAGAAAGTGCATTGAGAATTTAATAACATTGGGCATTTGGTAGACCATATGTCATTGTGATTTTGTCTGTTGTTTGGAGAAGTTTGACTTTATTGAGGTCAGTTTTGCTAATGCATGCTCCTGTATGCTTGTTTTAAATCATGGCTTTTGTTGTGGTGTGTGTACTGAATCACAGTCAATTGTACAATGCCCCAGTCAGGTTTGGTAATGATTGACTAGGAGGTGACACCCAGCAGCTTGAGAATCACTACATTTGATATTGTGTSTATTCATGAAAASTAAGGGTTTWTTTTTTKTTTTTCTGTGTTTTTTCCCCTCTTCCTTTTCCAGGATATAAATTGTATTAGCAAATTCATTTGTCATTGTACTACAGCTGCCTAAGATCCAAGGCCAAAATTACTGCTCTTTGTCTTTAATGCCTTTTAGAATGCTGTAGTTTCTTCTGCTCTTGGAGAGGAATACTTAAAAAGGTTAAAAAAAAGTGCAAGGTAAAATGAACACTTTTTCAGTGAAGCATTCTCCTTACACTTTAATCTGATAAAACTTTCAACACCTGAGCATCAAACCAACATAAATCAATAGGATTTATTTCAAGATTGCTGCTGAGAAAAGATCATGCTAACCCCTTAGTTCTGATTGCAATTACTATGGCACAGTCTCTTAGTGCCTTATTTGCCAAGAAAAAAACAGTGAACACTGGAAAATTAGCTCTGGAAAACAAAGAAAGAGAGAAGTTAATAAATACCATGTTGTGCACAGTTACTTTTTATCTGCAATACATAAAAAATTTCCTTGAAGKAATTCTTTATTTGTACTGCTTAATGAGCAGATTTTAAAACTGGTTTTTATTTATGATTGTACATCAGACTTTGCAATTCATATTGCACTGAACTTGTAGAAAAAGCTTTGCTATTCGAGAGCTTATAGAAAGGAAATACAAGTGGTAGTGTGAATTACCTAAAGAATTGAAACAAATATTTGAGTGAAATGCTTTATGTTATTTGAATAGTACTAATTATATTAGGCTTGGATAAACCCCCACTGCTTACTGAACAATTCTTTTCTTTAGATTTGTTCTTARTTGTGGATTTACTTTCATTAAGTGGTTCAGCTGTCTCCTAATTTAATCTCTACTGAAACAGAATTGAAAGACAGCATTTTACAGGATTTCTGATTAGACATTTCAAACAATATTAACAACCAGTTTAATCCTTTTCTGGTCTCTGAACTGTGCAAGCTATTTTTTTTAAATATTTATATTTGGAGTATCTTAATTGCTAGAAGGTATTCCCTAAAGTTATTTGGATAAACAATAATCAGAACAGGGATAATTTCAGAGGATTTTTTCATCTACAGCTCAAAATCCCTCCTGCATGTCTACATATGTATGTCAAATATGCCAGTGCATAGGAGAGCAAATTTTTGTCAGGAATTTGCCTGTATTTAGAGAAAAAACTTAATGTGATTCAGAAAAATCAATGCTCTTTCATTCGATGTGAGTGTAATGTTGCAATGTGCAGTAAATGTTGCAATGTTTCTGCAGTTCCAACCCCTGCTTGACCAACCCCTGCTTGGATGCAAATGTGCAGTTCCTACTCTGTTCTGTAAAAGGTTTTTGGGTCATTCTGCCAGGATGCATTGCTGCCTAAAGGAAAAATCCTTCACCTATTTTCACCCATTTTACCTCCTCACTTGCTAAGTATTTTTACTGAAGGCAAGGGGGCTTCTCTTCAATGGGATGCTGCAATACAGATGTTGAAAATGGGCTTTGTTCAATATCTGGGCAGATGTGGAGCTTCTTTCCAGATGCCCTGGGCCATCCGAGTTAAACTCACTGTGCAACCCTGTCAGTAACTGATGTGCCTGAGGGCTATTTCTAAGGAGCAACTACTGCAAAGTCTAAAACCAGCTCCCAGTTTGTTATAGGAAATGCAGGTTCTTACATTCTGAATGCTGCTGTGCCATGAGGGACGTATTGTTGTCTAGGAGCTGACTGTGCCTRTTAGATGATTATTTTTGCTCTCACYTGGTCCCCATGTTTTCCCAGCAACAGTGAAAGATGAAAGCAAAAGTGAAATGRGGTTTCTAGGTATATTTTAGGTATTGCAGTCTATGCCTTGATCTTCACTGAAGTACTCAGTTGTAGTTCTATACACTTTGTACATTCCTCTGGGCTACATTAAGTTTGAATGATTAGCCAAGACCGTGTGTATTGAGAAAGAGTTTCTTTTTGTGTTTTGTTACTCAGATAGCCCTACTTTCAGCGATCAATGAGAGTGGTCAGCTGACAGTTTCCTTTTCTTTTCTGTCAAATACATTCAAACATCTTTGTTCAAGTGTAAGGAGGCAAGAGGTGCCAGTGCTTGACTGCTGGTACAGATGAGAGACATCCTGCAGCAGAAAAGGTGTTTTCAGTATTCAGTATTCAGTTTTCAGTAGGTTGCTCAACTAAACCCATTACTGCACCCCACGTGTACCCTGGAGCAGCCATCTGACTGACTTGTGGGCAGACTCCATGCCATCTGAACAGATGGGCATGAGTGTAAGCTGACAAGGCAGCCCATATGTTCCTAAATTGTGAGTGTTGAGGAGGGGATCCTTAGCCAAGAATGTGCAGACGACTTTCCAAGTCTTACGTGATTGTCATTAAGAAGAGCTGGCACTGCCAAGCGAAGCTGACTCCTTTGAGCTGACTTTGCAGCAGTTCTTCATTGTGGAGTGAGTTTCYGGACAGCCTTTTATCCTGGCTGAACACTGGATGTCCTTAGACTCGAATCTTGCTTAGAGACCAATGCGGATTTTCCRCAACACTTCCAAGTGYTTTTTTCTTGTGACATGTCAGGAAAGAGCAAACATCTGGTCTTCACCCATCTTTTTTTTTATTTTTTTTTTTTTTTTKTCCCCACAAGAGAGGATTTGACTGTTAGGATGTGAAGCTAGGCCAAGAAATATCAAATATCTCAAGATTTATTTTCTATTGCATGATGTCCAACTGGTCATGACAAAACACTGATTAAAATAACCAGTCTAAGTAGCTGGTATAAATCATTAAGTCAAAATAGATGTTAGAGTCCTTGAAAACRGTTGATATTTATAATCACAGAGTCATAGAATGGCCTTTAGCATTAAAGAACACCTAGTTCCAAACCTCCTGCCATGGTCAGGGACACCTTCCACTAGACCAGGTTGCTCCAAGCTCCATCCAAATTGGCCTTGAACRCTTAAAAGGATAACTAAAATCTGATTATGCATGACAAATTTGAAGATGTTTGACTGTATAATCAATTACCAAAGGAACAAGAAGTAGAAAAGAAATTATTCCAAATTATATGATGCCTAATTATTTTGGGGTTTTTTATTACATAGTTCTTCTGGGAGATAGTAACTATAATCTCTAAAACATATTGTAGTGAGGAGAAACTAACAAGGAGTTACGGGTTTCAGGAAAATTTTCTCAACTCATAAAGGAGAAACAATATGGCTTAGCTAAATAACAGATATTAATCTTTTAAAGTTCCATGAACCAAAATAATTTCTGTTCCTCTAAAAAGGATGTTATTTAACTTCTAGTAATTTTGCCTGCTGCCGTAGTAATTTAGGACAATAGGATAAAACCAGGCGAAGGTGGGTTTCTATTTTGGTAACTCCAGTATGTAATTCTAGTATTTTCAATCAAATTAACAACAGTCATGCTATTTCCATTCAATGCTTCTATTGTTTAGCTAAAAAAAAATGGTGGAATGAAACCAATATAACAAGATYTGTTACAAAATCTAGAACTACTTTGTGAGAAAAATGTAAGAATGCTGTACATGGGATCAAATCTCCTGCAAGTTTCCTGTCAACAGAAGATAGGACAGTACAGCTTTTTGTCAGCACACTTGGAAACCCGCCACACCTCACTTGCAAGAAATAATATCCCCAACTTGGAAGAAAAAGGTGACAATCTGAGTTATAGTTGAGTAACTTGAAAATGAGTCATTAGTGGGGGAAACCTCTGGTACATTTGCAAATAAACATCATGTATGAGCACTTGAACAACGTGCCACATTTCTTTAAAGAAATCACATTTTGATTTGATTTGATTGGCCAAGTACCATCTGTCATCTCRGCAATGCCAGCGGGGTCCCATGTAAATCAGCACATTCCCAGGTTCCTTGATTGGAGCTGTAGTAAAGTGAATGGAAATCTCTCAGGCTGAATGCCTCATTTGAAAAAGCGTTTCTTTGCCTGATTTGTAGTTTGTCATTAATAACATGTACTGGGAGCTGGAGCTGAAGTTCTGAAGGCTTTGCAAAGACGCCCATGCTTGCTCAGATCTAGCAGTGATGTGTGAGTAATTGCTAGTTAGCAGCGTGAGCATTTCCAGGCTGCTGACACCGTGAGTTGACAACTGACAAGTTTCACTCCCATGCCATAATAACCCACAATGAAATGCAAAGCAGAAGGCAAAGATTGCAACTTGAAAAGAAGACAAAAGAAACCTTAGYRAWTCTTTATTCAGTGCTGCTGGARCATCGTTTTCTTAGCTTGAGAAGGGTGATTATGGGCAAGAGGGAGATCGCTGCTGAAGTTAAGCACARACACACCTATGAAGTACAGCTTTGTTGATGATTCCTTTGACAAACACTTATGCATTGCAAGGGAGTTGGAGGATTTCACTCAATGTGAGGATGCACGTCGTTTTTAACACWTAATGTCTCATTATAACCTTAGGAGAAATACACCACTTTTATGTTTGTTTTACTAACTTGATAAAAAATTAGTGTAGTGGACAAACTTCAGACAGTTTTAAGCCTGCCGTTCTTTATAAATTTTGCAATGAAGCTTTGGGGATGAAAGAGGGGAAGAAATGAGTGTTTTCTGAAGTGGATTAACTCATTTTTTGCCAAATAACTTGCTCTCTTTTACTTAGCCAGTGGTTCGAGGACCTCTGTCCCAGAAAATCATCTTGGCAGGTGCTGCACTGCCACAGCATAGTGAGCACATTTCATCTTACTTTGTTTTAATGTTAAAGCAGTAAACCTGTACTCTGTCCCTTTGGAATATGCACCTCATCCATCTTCAGTGCTCTCTAGGGAGACTCCATGTTCTCTTCTGACTCCCCAGTCGGAATTTTATGGATTTCTTTGGGAGATCATTTCTGCATTTCCCAGATCACTCAGAGTTACTGCAGTGCTGTGCTTCTTCCCCTAAGAAGACTATCACTGATTGTTGACCCTGAGAGGAAGATAYAGTTACATAAATTCAGTTGTTCTAATTTTTTTGTATTTGAATTTTAGACAAACTCTATTTTTTTAACTGGAAATTGCTACTTTCCTTTAGAGAACAGCAAAAATTAATTACAACATAATTTGTACTACAAAGGGAATTTTTCTGTCTTGCAAGTGATACATTCATTCAAATGATTTGAATTTAAAAACTGTTGATTAATTTCAAATTAGCCATTAAAAAAGAAATTGCAAGATTTAAAACTCCTTTCTGAATTTGAATACCTTCAGAATAAATGTTGAAGAATACTTTTAGACTGCTATTTTGCTGGAGAGGCGTATGAAAATAAGTGTCTTTTTTCTAATGCTGGAGGATGACCATGACAGACTAATGGGCTGCTGATTTATCAAAAATACTATGGATATTAACTGGTGTGACTGAGTTGTTGCAGAGCTCAGTACTCATTTGTGATGAAGAYATTTGCATTTATAGTTCCAGATTAAATAATATATGTTTTAAAACTTGCTGTTCTTTCAGTTTCGCACATCGCTGTTTTATTCCTTTTATTCCTCACAAGGAAGAACTCATTTTATTTGGGTATCTTACCTGTATTTCTTCATTCTGCTACATGAACATCAGTGCTCATCTCCCCAAAGACCAGCTGGTTTAAAACTCAGCTTCCCCCACTCCCATATGATCTGATTGAAAAGCTATGAACATAACTAATTTTTAATTACATAAAATGCAAATTGGCTAGAGAAAGTGGAACAGGAAGAAGCAGAACTTATATGCAGCTCTTCCCCTGCCCACTTGCTTTTTTGCAAATGACTGTTTCTCTATTTGCTTTCAAGTGCCTCAGCAACTTTGGGTTGCAGCGCRCAGGGCAGCCTGCCTGGCTGCTCCCAGCTCCTGCTTGCTCCCATTTTGCACAAGGTGGGATTTTTCCCATCTCTAGAACCTCTCTGAGTAACTGCTTCTAAATGCTCCTGTGTGGTTTCTTCTCAAAGAAATGCCCTGTGTAGCTGAGGACTAGCAAGGCTCCTTGCTGRTAATGCAATCTGTAGCTTTCCTTAGCATTTCTTTTGCCATTTTGGCTTTAATGTAGATTGTTTATATTCACTTCTAATATCTTCGTTTTTCTTGTTTTATTCTTTAACTCACTCCTTTTTTAAATCTTCAGTTTTCTTATATAGCCCATGGTAAATATGAATATTTTATTTTATGTTATTTCATTTATTTTATGCAATGCATAGAAACATTGTTTAYATATTTTTCCTGATTTCAAAACAATTCTTTATGCTCCCCTATGTAATACATAGAAACAATTGAAAGAAAGCTCATTTGCAGCTTCAGAATGATTGCAAGATATTGAAAGTGGCTCAGGTTTGAAAGCTGACTAATTCAAAGATCCATGTTAGCTGTTTATTTCACAGTTAGTGCCTCTGGAACATCTCTAAGCTCCTATGGTAAGGTTTTCCTTGAATCATATCACAGCAGAGGGTTTTTATAACATCTTGCTGCCTGTTTTTGCTAGGATCTTGGAAATTCAAAGATTTAGGTATAAGTGTTTCTTCAATAACTGTTATTTTTCTCYCTGTAATCTCATACATTTCAGAATTGAGACATTTTCAAGCATTCCCTTTTGAGGCAAGCTTGTATTGTACCACAAAAAGGTGTTATTACCAAATGAAATTAGGGCTTCCAAAATTTACGGTTGTTTTGAAGGGTGAAATCAATACAACTATCTGAGGTTTTAGGTCTTGTTTATGAAGGAGTTTACTGAGTTATTTTATCTTTAAAAGAAGTTTTCAGCTTGAATCAAAGTTGCCATTTATCTGTAAAGCTTAATATTATTTCATAAAACTTCCAAAACAAGAYGTTTCAAGAGGTTCAGCTGAGATGTGAGACTATTTAAATTATGATAATCACAATGGGAATAGTAATACAGCTTGCACAGTGATTCCCAGGACATAGTAGGTCCGAATACAGATTACAAAAGGAGAAAATGCAATTTGGAAGAGCATTGCTAACAAGGATACAGAGGTCATGGRTTATGAAGGAAATCAAAATGACCTTCTCTGTTACAATGCAGCAGAGAGGGACAGACACCATGAAAATAACTRATACCAGACTCTGAATATCTATTTGAATTGATAGAAATGAAATTCAGCCTTCTGAAAGTGAAGTGTGCAGTCCAGATGGGTGGCCTAAATTCCTGCTGTAGTCTATGGAGAAAAAGTTACACCCAAATCCTGAGCGTATCTAGGTGATACTGAGAGTCTAAGACATAAGGATGTCTTATGATCCTGAGAGTCTAAGACATAAGGATTAATCGCTTTCTAGAGCTGCTTTCTGTCCTCTGCAGACTATAGAGGCACCTCTGTTGCTTCTTTAGGCCAAGGGTACAACTTCTACATGGCTAAAATGAGATTAATTAATATTTAAAGAAAGAAACTGAAAAATCGAGAACACAGAAGAAATCAACAGAAATTTTATGAGAGCTGAAGATAATGTAAGAATGAAAGAGAAAGCTCAATATGGTTTGTTTTATCTAAAAGATGATTAACATGAAATGTGATCAATGTGGATAAGTATTTTCATGGGAAGAAGTTGCTGGGTATCACAGAGCCCTTTAGTCTAACAGGGAGCTGCATAACAAGAACCAGCAGCTGGAAGACAAAACTAAACATGCCAGCTGAAAATCAGYTGTGAAACATTAAGACTAAAGATGSTAAACTGYAAAATATGATCTTGGTAAGTGTTGAAATGTCTATTATGCAAACCTAAAGCCACTATCAGCACTAAAATGTTTAAACTATAACAAACATTTTACTTGCAGTATAAACTGCTAGGTGTAAAATATCTGGCCTATAATACTAGTAGGCTAGATTAAGCTTTACACACTTCCAATTTAATCACTAATCACACCTCCTTCTTTTTCATATTTCTGCTTGACATAACACTTTGATGTGCTGCTTTTTGGATACTGTGATTTATATTTTCTTCA
>NW_026623332.1:679759-721014 GCF_030028575.1 Malurus melanocephalus | reverse complement strand
AGACAGAATGTCTTTGTCCTAGGCTCTGGAGTTGGAGAACTTCACCAGTCTAAGAAAGATAGCTATCTCAAACTAAACACAGTTATGGCATAGGGCTTTGCTTATTCTCTTTCAATCTGGATGCAGTCTCAGATCCTATGAAGGTCAAAAGGGCTTTGCTACATTTTGAGTTCGGGCTTGTGTCCTGGTCAAATAAGTAAAGATTTCTGTTCCTCTTAGGAGTTCCCTGAATGCGTGAACTATTAAACATGTAAAAATATGTCATTGACCCAAACACAACATTTGTGCTACTGATATCTTTAGGAAGACAGCAGTGAGGAAATCCCCGTGTCAGACTGTTTCCCTTTAATTCCTCCCAAGGATTGCACATCTGAAATCTTCCTCAGATGCAAAAAGCATATTTCATTAATTCATCTGTTAATCCTCACTTTCTTGTTGATCACATGCATTCTCCTCATTGGGGACAGAGAGAGTTATCCTACAGATCATCTTGCTTTGAGCCTCATTTCTGGTGGGCACAGCTGTTCTGGCAGGATCATTTTTTCCAATGTGAAGGGCAAATAGGGGAGTTTTCTCTGTGTTTCCCTTTCCTTCACTTCCTATCAGCATTTGCTCATGCCACAGACACATATCTCATGCCTTTTGCWCATGGCAGATGTTGTACATTGTCCTTGGCTGCAGCAGTTCGAGTGACAGATTTGTCAATTCTTACAATGAAGTCCAATAGTCACTACCTTTTTCCTCGATCTGGTGTAAATCTCAGGCTTTCATTCTGCTGTCAGCAGATCACTCTGTTCTCCTTCAGAGCCTAGCAACAAGTCATCCTTATCATTCTTTGGTTATGGGCCCTTTCTGTCGTAGGCTTCCCACTGCTCTTTTACTTGTCACTCCTGTGTTCCCTTATTGCTGTCCTGCATCATGTCTCMGTTTCTCTTTCTCGGGTGTTCAATGTGAATTTGACACCTAAGGGGATAAAAATAATCTGRCTTTGAACTCTCTGTAGGTGAGCAAAAACTGCCCAAATATACTTTGTTCTTTGATTTTATCACTGGCTGCTGCTGTTTTTTTCTTTGACGAGGTCAGTCCTTTGTCCATGTTAAAATTTGGCTCTCAGCCCGTGGAAGTGATTAAAACAATGAGATGAGTTACATCCCTCACTTGGGAGACCCATCTCCCAGCCACAACCCCTACAGAGCAACGGGGAGTAAAATGCTCTCATCTAAAGTAAATGATCAAGGAGCTGCTCCTTCCTCATCAAGGAGTTAAGTTTCCATGCTGTTGCTGCCTGAATCATTTATGAAGAGAACCACAGTCCCTTGGAGGATGCAGCTGAATGAGTAGCAGTTAATCCACAAGATTGATACCATCTCCAACAGGGAGAATGGTACTGAATCACATTGTGAGAATATACATATTTTGTGAAATTACTTCTCAAGGCATATCCTTTTGGAATCTGCAATCCTGCACCACTGTGTGCAGACTGTAATTGCAATCTCTCTGAATTTTGATATTTTCTAGGAGTTCTTTTCTACCATAATTTTTCCCATACAAAATGGCATTAAAAAAGAAAAGGTTGAAAGGCCAACCACTGAAAAACCCATGAAAGCCAGAAKTAAAATTACAAGTCTAGGCCAAACCATTTGGGTGTTCATGCTGTGCAGAAATCTTTTATTTAGGTGCCTTTTTCTCCCCACACCCTGGACACTGCATTTTCTATGCACTGATGCAATATATTCCTTTAAATAATCTGTTCTGTTGCTGAGCAATGAGTGTCCATAAGCTTTATTTACTGGTTTCAGTAGTTTCCAGAGAGGAGTCATGAACCCTGGTGAAGTTGTGCCAGAGTGAGCAGGATTACAGACTGACTCTTCCCACTGTTACCCTATAGACCTTTACAGCCTGGTAGGTGAGGCTCAACTAGAAAGGGGTCACAGSCAAAAAGAAAAGTAGGAGCCTGTACTTTGAAATATTCAAATAGAATTTTGATGACTGACCCTGGCATAACATGGGGATTTTTTCTCCTTGCCCTGTGTTTGAAGACAGGCCTGGGAAAGTTAGCTCTGCTGAGGGGGAAGGTGTCATGATCCCTGCTGGTTTGCTGCTGGAGAGCTGCTGCTCCTCCACTGCCTCCCCAACCTTAGGCAGGGCTGAAAAGGCTGCAGGTTCTTTTCTGCAAAAGTAGCTTTAGCTGCAAGAATGTCATGTCTGCTATTTGTGCATAAATTCCTCTAGCTGGAACCAACTGGGATAGACTGTCTCCTGTTTTTTTACCCCAGCAGCTGGTGGGAATGGAGAGCTCTGGAGATTTCAAAGGTGCCTCAATTTCCATAGCAAGACTTACAACCTACCCAGTCGAGCTGATGAATTCTGAAAATGCTGACAACACCTTTGAAGGTGGAGTATTCACTACTGTCTTACATATCCTGGCTAAGTGCAATCTCTGTATTATTGTGTACTGTGTTTGGTCTCTGCAGGTTCTCTRTTGGAGGACAAAATATATTCAAGACATGAACAGACCCCTCAGTGGTAGTTGAACATAGACAGTTAAATCTTCAGTCATCAAAACTCACAGGTACCTTTGGACAAACCAAAACAAACAAATGTTTTTTCCCATACCATCACAAAAACCTCTCTCTTCTTTAGATGTTATGTCCTTCTTCCTGCTCTCATGAGTAATACTAACAGAACTGACCAGTCCTTGGAAGTTGTATTGTTTATTATATTTTTTTATACCATGTGATATCAATACTAATATTTCAGGTAGCTGAGCTGAATTTTTGGCATAGAAAACTGGTAAATGAACCCCAGTTCTCATAAAAAAAAGCAAAAACAAAAACAAAAACAAAAACAAAAACCCTCCAATTAAATATCTTGATGTGGGAGATTGTCCCTCTTCTGTGGAAGAAATTATCTCTTTTCTTTCATTTTCTTGAGGAACAGTTTAGCACTACCTGTAGGGTAGGTAACCACAACTGAATTATTCTGGCTACGGGACTTGTTTTACTTGAGAACTGCCCAGGGTGGCAATTTTCTTGCTGCCTGGGACTGACAAATACAATTTTTATCCTCCAGCTGCACATAGTCACAAGTAGCTATTRTCATGGATTTGTGGCCTTTGTGTGAGGTGATGATGTCCCAAGTAAGTGCAGATGCATGTTGTAATTTGTGCAAGAAGGAGTTGTGGCATGAGACCTCAGGAGAGCATGAAGAAATCTCTGCCATGGTGGCTTCTTGGTTTCTAATTTATTTAAACTGCCTTGCTTTACTCCTCTGAGATATTAATCATGGATCTCTCACAATATTTGCTCTTGGTCTTCCAAATTGAAGAAGATTATTACTGCCTTGATGTCAGTTAAATATTTCCATTGGCTGTGACAAGGGTAAGGTTAAGCTGGTAAATGAATGTTGTGAATTTAGGTATGAAAAGATGGTGTATGTATGAGAAAGCTAAAATGCACTTATTTCCCAGGACAAAATATTGAAGGATTTTAGGGCAGGTTTCTGGATTAATATTTTAATTTTAATATTTAATGTTTGGAAAAAGTATACCTTTGCATTTCCTGCTGCAAAAGCTTGTTGCCTTTATGCTTTGCTGTGGTATTTTTCAGGCTTTTTCCAAAGTAAATTTCTGCAAGAGGGTTTACCTTTTGACTACGGTGAAGATTTTTTTGTCTCTGTGTGTTTGGTTTAGCTCTTTTTTAAAAAATGTTCCAAAAAAAGTGTATTTTATTGTCAGCATCTGATGATTTACTATGATTTATGACTATTATTACTATTATTACTATGATTTACCATTATTTTCCCAGCTTTGTCGTRGACTGGGTTTTTATAATGAATAACTATGGAAACAATTTCCTATATTTCTGAAGAATGTTGATGGAGAATGATAGAGATTATGTTGATGGATCTAATTTACAGATGGTATACATGTACAAACCTTGCTGCTGATACTRTAAGCTTTGTCAGATAGTGCTATAATAATGCTTTTAAAGTAATTTGTTGCATCAACCAAATCCAAATTATTTTGATCTGTTATTACTTTAACTTCTCATCTCAAGATTACCCACGCAGCTGGCAAAGCAGTTTCCCTTTTTTGTCCTTGCAGAGAAGGRAAGCAGTGTGTTCCACTCAGCTCTCAGTTAGATTGATTAATCTCAATRCATTCTTCAATTTCTGTTGATTCCTCTGTGATCTGGTTAATACTTTGAAATTTATTGTCTGCTCTCCTGTTTCTTTTGGCAGCCCTTTTCCACAGCTATCTGGAACCCTCTGGGAGGCCCTGTYTGCTGAAGCAACACCACTTTTCTGCCATCGGGTTTTCAGGTGAATAGGAAACAGTTTTTGTAGTTGTTTTATATTTCTTTCACTTTAAAGTTGTCTCCATTGCTCTATTGCTGAAGGTTACCTCTGATAAAGACTCAAAGGGAACAATAAGGATTATAAAATGCTCACAGGAAAGGAAGGCACTACAAGATTGACATCTCACCTCAGCCACATCCGTGTGCTGCAGCTGAATCATGCTGCCTCCTTTGGCCTCTGTCACGGGTCTCTGATGTGAGAAAAGCACAYAGGAAATAAACCCACCTTTGCTGAACAGCTTTAAAATCTGCTGCATGCTCTAGCACTTTCTACTCAAAGGCACCTCTCTAATAGCATGAACATGCACAGTGTTAAGGTGAGGTAAAGCAATTGTGACACCACTTTCATCCTAGGGTTCTCCCAGAGAATACCAGTAATTGAACCTCRATAGTCTGGTGATGCTTTATAAGGTTGGAAAAAGAAGCCAACCAAATGTGCTTGTATGGTTATAAATAATCCTCTGTCAAACTTTTGCAACTGGATATARAATATTATTTCTGCCTCCTTTATGTTCTGCAACTGATTGTACAGAACTATACAAAGATGGGTGTGGATTTGTTGACTTACTTATTGTGAATATAAACCCAGTTTGTCTTTGTCTCTTTATTGTCTTTGCAGAATACTGGGGATGTCAAATGAAGCTAAAATTAATCACCACACATGAGTGTTATTCAGCATGCTAGATTGTGGTTTTACTGTATCAACAGCCTGGTGACACATCAAAGAAAGACTTTAGGAGCAATCTAGAGGAGAATAATGAAGGAGTTTTTTGGATGATTTGCTTAATTCTTCCTAAGCGGGAAAAGCATAATGGAAAAAAAAGAGTATGTTTGAAAATGAAAGCTATCCAATAGGCTGATTGAAGTTAACTTCTTGGAACTGAATATGAGATAATTGTAAGGATGAAACAAAGTTGTGAAGAGCCTGTAAAGAGGGAGTAAATACCTTATGAACAATGCAGTAGATGGCAGAGCTGTGAGAGTGATTCAGAGATCTGACAATCRGGAGAAATGATCATCAAGCACGATTACTAAGTAAGTACAGAAAAAGGCTACAAGAAAAGCCTGTAGTATTTTTTTTTCTGTGGGAACTTGAAGATGGAAGAGTTACTTCTTCATAGTTCAATAAATTACAAAGAAAGAAGCTGCAACTTGTAACATGATGGTGATATCTGCAAGTACTACAAGGAGTTTGCTTCGAAGATGATGCTCTGTTTATAGTCAGCAGACAGAGCAGGATGGCAGTGCTCATGGTGTTGAGACGTAATGTAGTGATAAAGTCTTGCAGAAAAATTTTGATGGATGCTTTATAGCTGTGTTAAGCTTAATATGAAACCAGTCATTAGATCATAGAATCAAATGACTCAGGTTGGAAGGGACCTGAAAGAGAATCTAACTCCAATCTCCCTGATGTGGGCAGGGATGCCTTGCACTAGACCAGGTTGCTCAGAGCCCCATCCAGCCTGGCCCTCARCACTTCCAGTGATGGTGAATCCACATCTCTACTGGGCAACCTGCTCTAGTGCTTCATAGTAAAGAATTTATTCCATCTAATCTAAACCTACTCTCTGTCAATTTAAAGTCATTACCCTTTGTCCTGTCACTCCATGCTCTTGTAGGTAGTGTCACTTTATCTCTCCTGTAGGTTCTCTTTAARTGACTGCAATTAGGTCACTCCAAAATCTCTTTTCAAGACTGAACAATCAGATATACAAGATTATATTTAGAATTTCATCAGACAGGTCTCCAGAATTAAGGTAGATCTTTGAATGATCTGCAGGAAGATGGTGTTTAATTTTATGATAGTAGATTAAATAAATCATATTTTAATGTAAAAGGGGTTATGGGCAAGAACCCTCAGAATCCAGAAAAGACAGAGATGAGATCTTCTAATGGAAATAATATATATGTRGGATATAAAACTGTATGACTAAATTAACTTGGGGATTGCTGAAAGAATTGTAGAGTAATATGAGCTCTCATGAGTTCAAAAAGAGTTTTCAGTTTTGCTAGTGAAATAGACTTACGTTTTGAAATTTATTTTGTGCTTGTTCTGTGTAATCCAAAAAAATATTTTCTTTGGATAAAGTTTTGGCAGTTCAAAAAATGCAATGTGTTGACAAATGAAAGCAGTTAAATGTGAAAACCAACTGTTTCATAGTGAAATTATTTTAGTAAATAACGCTGACTTTCCACAAAATAGCCAAAAAAACCCTGATGTAAAATTATAAATATTTTTCCTTGCTGTAATCGCAGGCAAATCAGGGAAAACAGGATCATATCAGGAGACCATACACTGAGGTTGTGGTATCAAGGAACTTAGTACTGGTACTACAAGACGAATAGTTTCTTATCTTTACAAGAAGGTTCATGTATGAAAATATTCACAGAAGCATCTGGTTGTCATGGTGTACATTTCTTCTTTGATGCTGTGAAGGTTAACCACACTGAATGGTTAGAGATAGGCAAGGGTTTTTAATTTTTAATTATAATTTTTTTTGTCAGACAAAATGGATTATTTAAGAATGCTTTTTATTTGCAAGTGCCTATCATTAAATTCTGTTTGGAATTTCTTCTTAAACCACTAACTAACCAGCCTCCAAACTGCCACCTGCTTCATGGCCCAAGCAYTGATCTGGAATATGTGTGGCCCAAATTCAAATTCCTTCTCAAACTTAAAATAAAATGAGAATATCTATAGTGGTGGATTGGAACCTTCTTTGCAAACCAGAATATCTTCACTGTYAATCTGTCTGGATTAATTTAATGGCTTAATGTCTAATTTCTATCCTAGCAAATATCTTTATGGCAGCTTATTTTATTCCATTTTAATTTAAAAGGTGTTCTTGTCTAGCTTGATATACAGGGTTAAGCCTGCAAGCTGCAGAGCACTAGCTATTAGTAGGGTAGAATGTTTTATTTGCATGGTTCTATACAATAAATATGATCTGCATTACAATTCCACCATGAAGAACATGTGGTGAGAAAGATRCTGAAAGGAGGCAGTTTGGAAATACAACTGAAAATTCATCATCTTATATCATCAGTCTCTATGTGTTGGAAGAAATCCAGCAGCATGCAAATTCCTGCACTGTTTCCACATTCTTGTTCAAAACGGCTTGTGAACTTTGATTTTATTGGTAACGCTCATGAGAGAATTTAAATGTTACAGTACTGCAASGCTCCATTTGCATTATATTCAATCAGTAGCTGCCATGGTGATGGTGCCAACAAGCTTTTTACACATGTTTCCTCAGCTTGCAAAGAAAATGTTGTTTCTCCTTTACAGATGAAGGAAATCCAGGATAGAGAGGTTGAGAGACACCTGAAATCTTGGTGTGAATCAGAAGCAGAGACTGAGAGGGAGTCTAGGCTCGATTATTTCTTGTTTTCCCTTTTATTCATTGGATCATAATCATGCTCTTGAATTCCTAATCCTTTTGTAAATAACTGATGAGGTGGCTGTTTTGCTGGTTTGGACAGCTGGATGACATATGTTATTTGAGTGAAAACTGCATTTTCCACACTCAGGAAGTTAATTATGTAACATGTCTTGCTGGGTGGGTGTTTAAAGTTTCTGTAACCAACAAAAGTGAGAAGAGAGCCAAGATAGCAACTAAATCCTTACACTGAGACAATGAAAATTCCAATTCTTATAGGCACTCCAGCAAATCCTATTTTAATTTAACTTTTATTGAAATATTTCAGGAGGAGAGATTAAAAATTCACAGGGGAAATAATTAATGGAAGTGAAATAAGTAGACAACCCACAGAAAGAAACAGCATTTGAGGAACTTAATGCCTAGCTCCTGTGTTCTCCCCCTCTCTTGTGAAAATGCATCCTATACAATGWTTTTAACTTGTTGAAAACTTCCGTTGTTTACTTGTTTTAATCTCAGTCTCTGGTCGTACAATGGTTTAACAATTTTCTTGTTGGCTAAGACATTAACGGTAAATCTCTGTTTAGTCATGCTATATTTACTTTGATTTACTGGCAATATGGGATATTGCTTGTGAATTGAAAAAGGTATGGATGTGGGAATCAGATCTACCTGGAAAAGTGATGGATGGTCCCTCACAGCTTTYGGCCCTGGCAGAGCACTGTTGGCCAGACCATTGCAGGGCAGAGCTCTCACTCAGCACTTTCAGTGCTGCTGCATGTTGGAAAACTGCAGGTTTGATAATATTAACCACAGCAGTCTTGATTTTGTGACCTTTGGGCCAGGCACTGAGAACTGGCACTGCTTGGTTTGCATTACCCTGAGGACAGCCAGAGCTCAGCACGGATGCAAACAAGGGAAAACCCTATGAAGAGCCAGTGGGAAATTGTATAGAAGGCCATCATCTTTGAGGAATTTGAATTTTGGCTGCTTGAAGAACTACTGATAGTGTCAAACACCTCCCCCTCCCCAACAGTGAATTTTGAACAGTAAACTCTCAGTAGGAATCACAGCTCACTCTACAGATATTCAATTGGTTAACTGAAGCCTTAAAGGAAGTAGGAGACAAAACCCTGYTGCCAAGGAAAAGTTTATGTGGTAACTCACAACTCTTGATGAAAAATATGTTATCTGTTTGTGTATTGTCTTTCACAAGAAGTGCAGCAGGCCAAACACCTGGAACAGATTTTGTTTATAATACATGTGRTGACATCAACAAAAGATTTGGAAAGACACTGTATTTATAGTCAGCATCACAAAATGTTGCAAAACTGCTGTYTTTGCAGAGTTCACAGCAAAACAGGAAATAAATGAATTTAAAATTGCATGAGAAGCAGAAAACAAATTTGGAAATAATGTTAGATGSAGAAAAATATAGAATATCACCTTAGCTGCAGGAGCTGGAGGGGATTAGATTTTCAGCCTAATTGCGAGATGGTGTGAAGGCTGGAGAATGAGCTGAGAMGTGATCCCTAGAGGCAGTGGTCAGATAACATGAAAATTCATGGACTTTTTTGAAAGTCAGACTTCTTTTCAATTTGTGTTCAGAACTTCTCTATAATAAACACAAGCATTCTTGCATAAATTATGGTAAAACAGTGTGGTATGAAATTAGGTACCAAATGTTGTGTATTACCATTCTTGGAGTTTAAAGACTTGTGACATAAAGGTCCATTTATTTTTTATTGTCTTTTTTTTCTTAACTTCTTTCAGGCTTGGAAGAGTCAGTAACCATGGAATTTACACTTAAAACACTTACAAACAATAGAATTACTAAGTTTTTTYCCTATTTTGGGACAAATGGTGTGAGGCAATAAAACACTGCAGAAGTCAGCTTTCTTCACAAGTTGCTGATAACACAATGGTGGTTAAGAAGGAGCACACATTTCAGAAGGGACTTCTAGGGACACTATACCCTAACCCCCTCATTTACAAGCACTTTTAGAACAGAAATTTGGCCCAAAAATCATCATGGAATGTATACTCTACCCATCTCACTCCACTAAATAACTCTCTTCTCAAACTGGAAGCTTGGTGKTGATGGCAAAATGTCCACTGTTTCAGAGAGATGTCAAAGGGAGAAATCCAAGTTATATTCAGAATACTAGGTCAAGTTCTAGAATGCTTTGATATCTAGAGATTTGGATGGGGGTATTTCCAGCTGCTAGCAGGAATCAGGTTGTACCCTTCAATGCTTAGTTGCTCTCCCTTTTTCCAGAAGGAATGTCTTTTGCTTACCTTTCCAAAGAAAGATGAACTTCGTAGACAACCAGAGTCTGGACCTTTTAAACTATTTCCATTCCTCCTTGTCCTCTAAGGACCACATTCCCCAAAAGAGAAAGCCTATCCRTTCTTGAAAGTCAGTAATGAATCCTGAACTTTTTTGCAGAAGTAGCAGGCACCATTATTCCTGTTACACTAATGTCCATCTTGCTGAATCATTGGAATCTTGTTTTCACTATTCCCACTTATCCTTTTAATGAAGATGAAACTACAGAACTGATGCCTGAGCTTCTCTAAAAGCAAAACAAAAGCCCAAACGAWGACAGTGAAATGTTTTAAACACCATTGCTGAAGCTTCTGAAACAAAATTTGCTTCATGCCTTGRAAAAAACGTGACTCCACTCAGATTCAGATAATTTTGTAATTTTTCCCCCATCTGTGAAATTTGCAAAATCAGTGACTTTCATTTTACTTTTCCAAATGATGATGGGACAAATCTACAAGCTGTCCTTTTCAGAGTATGCTTACTCCTCTAAATATTTCAGAAAGGATATTTTTACTGTATTTTCTTGCTTTTCACTAGTTTCCAAACTGAAGTCAAGGATATGYCATTCCAGTGAATACTTTTTATCTCCAGATGTTTAATTTAAATCTGCCTTTCTAATTGTATATAAAAATAGCTCCTGGTTACCTGAGGATTATCAGTGACTCACAGATGTTGGAACACGTTTTAACTGACATCAGCAGTGCAGCGTTTAAAAATAAATGCATGAAATCAAATGAAAGAATGGATTATTGACCAGCTGCACATTTATCTTGCAAGGCTGAAACAAGCAGTAATCACCTCAAATTTGAGGAGTTTAGCCATGATTTTTTAGATGATATTAYAAAAAACCTTCCAAGAGTTAAAACTGCATAGTCCCTCAGAAATGTAATTTTCTGCATTAATCTGGGAATTAACCCGGGGCTTAATCTGGAAATAATTGCCTAGGTTTTGTAGTTTGCATCGTGATTTATTGTGAATGCAGTGTGAATTCCATCTCTCATAAGAGTTTAAAATTGTTATACACATTGGAGTCTTATCTTAATAYTTGTATACTTTATGTGCAAATATCTACAAATATTCTCAGTTTCTATCTTGAAAAAGGGGGATGTAGAACAGAGGGGACTGTGTAATTTAAGCCAATTTGCTGCTATTACTGGAGAAAGCCATCGATCTCCATYTTGCAATTAATTAAAGTGTTTTCCCTCCCTGCTTTTACTGAAGGAGACTTCTGAAGTTCGATTCCCTTGCTGTTTAAAAATCTTCTTACCTTTGGCTGAAATTTATTCATGGTCATTTTATAACCATTTTCTTTTCCATCAACATTGTCTCTAAGTTTGACTAGTTTCTTTCCCCTCCCTTCTGTTTACCTTTTGATCTATTAATAGAGAGCTTTAATATCCACTCAGACTTCTTTTYTCTGGGTGTATGATCTAGCCTTCTTTTAGTCTTCTTTATTAACATCAGCTCTCYACTTCCTTGATCATCTAAGAAGTCCTTCTCTGTATCTGTTCCAGACTGAATTAATTTTTATTGCCCCTGGGAGATGAAGGTTGTACACAGTATTCAGGATAAGGATTTACTGGGGCCTTGTAAAGGAGGCTGATAATTACAAACATTTCTTTTGCTGCGTTGTCTATCTCTGTATGGTTAACGTCTTTCTTGTAAAATACGACTTTTTGGGCTGATACTACTTTTCAAATATGTGAGTCCAAATACAATAAATGTGTGTATCTGTAGTGGTTAAAGAGGTAGAAGGGGTTTCAATAATCTTATATTAAAACCAGCTGTGTGTTCCATTTTAGTAACTTGCTTTCATGGGTGTAAGAAAACATTAACAACAAGAATTTATTCTGGACACATGGAAAATTTTGTAAGTGAAATTCAGATTCTGTCTTTTTTTTTTGTTACAGAGCCTGTCATAATAGGAGCAGTACTCAAAGCCARTCTGCTGAGTTCTGGACTATTCGTTTTAGTTTACTATATGTCAGGAAAAGAAAGAAAGCAAAAACTCTTGAGTTCTCCAAATTGCAGTGGCATCTGTGTCGGTAAAAAGAAGAAGTAATGCATAAGTAAATGAATACTATCAACATATGGTGACAGCTCCTAGATCTGTTTTGGCATGGTAGTAAAGTAATGGAGGCTGAAGAAATGTTCAAGCTAATGGATAATTCTGGTTCAAACAAGCTCAGCAGGGTCACTTTCTGAGCTTTTTTCATCACTTACTGAGGTTTGTGGAAGSCATTTTCCTTGTATGTAGGAGTGAGGTGAGGCTCCTGGTTATTATTATCATGCTATTTCCTTTTTGCTTCTATGAAAAATGGTTTCTCTGGATAAGAAAGAGTGGCCTGTGACCTATCCTTCTGGCAGGCTGCCCCCGTGCTGACCTGCAGGAAGCAGATAAAATATATGTGGGACGGGTTTAATTTATCTGCTTCTAAACCCAAGCACTCTGGGTTAGAGCTAAGACTTTCTCTGCAAAGAGGATTTCCTAGGCACTGCAGCAGGACCCAGCTCCAGCAACCTTCAGGCCACAGAAGTAAAAATGAAAACCCAGCTTTTCCCAGCTGAATGAAATATTTTCAAAGGTCTGGACCAGGAGAGTATGAATAAGGAGCCCATCTTTTAAAGCAGGGCTATTAACTATATGCTAGATATTGTCTTTCTCTTGGAGCTCTCCTGGCTCTGTGTWGATAGCATCTCTTTGAGACATATTTTTAACCCACAGCCTGCTAAATTCATAACCTGAGGCTGGAAAAACTCCTGGTGTCATTGCTGCTGCCTGGACCCTTGCTTAACCTAATTTAAACAAATGCCTTGATCCTTTTTTGTGCTCTCTCTTTAGACATCTTGTTGTGTCTGGCTATTCAGAGCAGATCCTGCTTTCTCCAGGCAGCACAAGCAGTAAGCAACCATATCTGTACTTGTATTGTCACCTCATTATGTGCTCTCTTCCATCAGCAGGCATAAAAACAGTCACATCTGACCTGTTTGCCTCTCACCTCAACAGTCCTGTCTCAAAGTGGAGCTGCTGCTTTGTCAATGATTAACTGATATAGCTGGTTTTTCTGGGTTAGCTGATTAAGCAGGGTAGATCTGGTGAAAGCTGAATGGAAGCCAAAATTTCATTAGCTTTCTTTCCKTTCTGTCTTCAAAATGGCTGGGCTCAAACCTGTAAAAACCCTGTAATTAGCTATGTGTCAAAGGTCCACTCTGCATCTTTTTTGGAAGTTCTAAAGACAATTTGAAGAGCAAGCAAAGGTTTTTCAACTCTTATGGCAGTTCACCTTTAAACAATTGTTTTCGACTTATCCTGTAGTAACTGATGATTTCAAACAAGGGTCTGGGTACATTGAGGCTAATAGTGCTCAGGGTAGCTGCTTGTTTTGTGGGAGATTTGTCAAGGTGATCAAGTACTGATAATTTTTATAGGAAACCCTAYATGTTAGGCTGACTCAGCTGCCTTGCAATGCTTGTTTGTTGAGCTGTTTTCCAGATATGGAAAGGTGTTTCTGAGAAATGAAGAAAAAAAAATTCAACTGTGCCCTGATGGAGGACAAAGGGAAGAGAATTCATGTTGCCGATTCAGAAACTGAAATGAGGTGCTGGGRTTACATCCATACACTGGGCTCCCTGTGCAGTCCATGCAGAGTAAAGGTGCTAGCCTGCCTCCTCTGTATGTAGTGGCATTGAGGATTAGACTCTGCAGCTCAACATCTAAATTCAGAATGGYCTCTTTGCCCTTGTGTCCCTCTTACCATGCAGACATATTTTCCAGAAGCAGAGAGTCTGCCTGGCAGAGGGTGATCACAAGAAAATGAAGGTTTAAGCTGTAGATGGATCACAGTAGGAACAGAGCTGTTGTTTCAATGAAAACACAATATATTGTTTTGTAGGTCAGCCAACTTTGGGTAAAGATTAAAAGTGTTACCAAAGGTAGGAGTTACCTGTTTATATATGGGGAAAAAATGCAATAATAATAAGAGACACAGCTGTAAACGGTGCAAGCATTATAAAAACAAAACCTAAATAGTTTTTTTTTCTTGTCCTCTTAATTTTCAATTTAGTTTGTGCATTCATTTACAGGAACATTAGATATACTCTGTTATAGGTCGCTCTATGATGCTGAGGGGTTGAAACATGCTTCTCTTTGGAAAACAGCCATTGGAATTCAATGTCCAGATCCCTTTCACTGTTTGAGATGTACACAGGGCATCTTCCTCCGAGGCTTCAATTCTATGTATAGTTGCTTGTGCTTGAACACAATAGGTGTGTTCATCACTAGACCATAGTGATGTTTGTACTCATTTTGCTCTGAAGCAGATGAATAATGGGAGGTGAGGGGCAGCAGGGAAAAAACAAAGCGACAGCAGGGTTGGAGGATTGTGACATGAATTGTGAGGCACAAACATMCTGATCTTCTTCTTCTCTAAAAGGATTTCTGTTTTGTGAAAAACTTTCAAAGTTCACTCTTCTCTTGTGTACTGGTTGCATTTCAGGTTAATAATTAGCGGTGCACATCTGGAACACTTCTGAAATATTTGCCTTGCTGTTTTTAGGATTACTGTAACTCATAATAGTCAGCAAGATGGATTRAAATTTGTTGCTGAGTTGGAAGTAGCTAGGCACATTTTTTTTCTTAGGGGACATTAGAATTTAAGGTTCCATTAACAAAACTGAGTCAACGATGGAGCTTTAAAATGAAGAGAAATAATTTATCTTAAAGCTCTGGTGAAACTTGTGAGCCACCATTGCCACCCACTAAATATTCACTTTTCCTATATATTGTATGATAAAGTTATAATGGGTTGTCACCTAAACACATGAAGACTTAAAAAAAAAAAAAAAAAAAAAAAAAAAAAAAGGTGGTATTTTGCAATTCTGTAGTTATTGAATCTATCATCTGATGTGTAACCAGGGTAGGGAGCTCCTCTAGAGAATTTGCTGTTTAGAAAAGCATGCTTTTCTAAAAATTGTTCTTCTTGTTGTATCTTTGTATTGTACCTTTTCAAAGACTAGCTTCTGCTTCTGTTTTTCTGATTTGTTCTGTGGTTCCCACAGTGTATGGGGCACCTGTCTGGCTTAATTTAGTTGAAAAATAAAGAAATGCAAAATTCTTTGATTCAAATGGTGGCAGCTGTAACAAGAGACAGAAAACAAATGTTACTTTTATTAATATGCAGTTTGCTCTTCCAGTGAAGCAGTTTGTGGTTTCTGGTGTGGCTGCTGCTGCTGTCAACCCTCCCACCAGTGATTCAGGGTCTCTTAGTCACTGAGCAGGGGTGGGTTGAGGATTTCTGCTGGCTGGCTCATCAGAGCCAAAGGATTATATCTGGCTAAAATGACTTTGAAATATCAGAAACGTATCATGATGAAGGGAAGCTGAGYAGTGCTTTTTGAATTAATCAGAATTCAGAAGCAAAGATGGGAGATACAGGCATATTTTTTTGCAATGACTTGATCAGAATTTTRTAGCATTGTAAACCTGGGCAAAGTTTAACCTATTATGTTGTAAAAGCTCTGTTTTCCTCTAGTTCATAAACAGACCAAATCTTCTGAAATTCCTGCAACTTTATATAATAATCTATTGTATGGATGTAGTTTGCCTTCTCGATTCTRTTGACTGTTTTCTACTATGTATAGTCGAAAATTTGAGACAATAAAAGACATAGTAAGATGGTCACCAAATGATTAAAACTTTGCTATGTTACTTTCAACTATGACTACAAAGAAGGTTTCACAATCTGAAGTTTATAAACAAGGTAAAAAAAAAACCAACCCAAATTCCAAAAGAACCTCTRGAAACAGCATCAACCTTAATAGTGACTTCCTATTTGTCTTTACCTGGGTAGTTGCATCAAARTGTAGTGTCTTTTAGTGTTGCTTCAATAGTGAATTAGGTTTTGTAGTAAGTAGCCATAGAGGCAGAAGTTTTGCAACATTTAGCAGATATTCAGCAAGAGAGATCCTTGGAAAATCAACCATATCCTGGTGGGCTTCATCAAAAGCAGTGTGGCCAGCAGGTCAAGAGAGGCAATTCTTCTCCTCTACTCCACCCTCACGATAGATTAACAAAAAAACAACTAAACTAAACAGAAAGAAAAGAGAAAAGTTTCCCCACACCAGATTAAAAAAACAACATAATCACAACATTGATTGTGGACAAATTCCATCCCTGGACCCTTCACTACAATAAGAACACATTAAAAACATGRCTTAATACTTGCTGTGCCCATTATTTCTCCCAATTARTATCTTTATCTCAAAGTCYTCATGGTTGCCCTCACTCTCCACCAAAAAACRTYGCRAKTGCCTGGYGTTTGRCCAGTGTCAAACCATGACAACCCACCTGGAGCTCTGCACCCAGCTCTGGGAACCCCAGCWTCAGAARGGTGTGGAYCTGTTGGAGAGAGTCCAGAGGAGCCCRCAAAGATGATCAGAGAACTGGAACACCTCTCCTATGAAGACAGGTTGAGAGAGTTGGGGTTGTTCAGCCTGGAGAAATGAAGGTTCCAGGGAGACTTTAGAGCAGCCTTCTGGTACTTAAAGTGGGCTGCAAGAACTGGAGAGGGACTTTTGACAAGGGAATGTAGTGATAGGGTAAGGGAATGTAGTGATAGGAAATGGCTTCAAACTGAAAGAGGGCAGGTTTGGATTCAATATGAAGTAGAAATTCTTCACTGTGAGGGCAATGAGGCACTGGAACAGGTTGTGCAAGGAATCAGCGGGTGCCCCATCCCTGGAAGTGTTCAAGACMAGATTGGATGGGAATTTGAGCAGCCTGGTCTAATGGAAGGTGTCCTTGCCCGTGGCAGTAGGGCTGGAACCAGATGATCTTCCAACCCAAGATATTGTCTTCTCTCCTATTCTAAATCAAAATATGCATTAGAAATAAGTGTTAATACCATCATCTTRAACTCAAGATTAATCCTGTGATATCCCAAGCCTTACTTTTAAAAATTTGAAATGTGATTTGTTGCTCCATTAAACCAAAAAGCTAATCCTGCTTGGAAAAAGAGTGTAGTGCACCTTATCTCTAGTGAATTATTTTTATAACAGCTTTATCAGCTTTGTTATCTATATTTGTTTCCTTCTTTCCTCATTTATAAAGCAAAACATAAGGAGGAGCAAATATGTTTTTGAAAGTCTGAGTTCCTGTTTTGAGCGTTTCTAGATAGTAATCAAGAACAGGTAAAAACAGCACCAGAGCACAGAAACTAAACCTGTGAGGTGTTTGTGTACAGCTTTTTTTATATGCAGAGAAAATTAATTAGCACACTTGTCATAAAAAAGAAGGCAAATAGGTTGAATKTTATTTTAAAAGCTATTGGCTGTTCTTAATGAACTAATATTTTAAGTTTTCTCCTAACTTTTAGCTTCTTAGCCTCCTACGTATAAAATCCAAACTAAGGATATTTTACAGTGTCTTGCCTGATCAAACCAAAATAYCCACCCTGTTTTAATCTGGGGCAAAGAGGTTCAGGGATGCAATGGAGTAGAGGATCATACCTTTAATTATACAGGCCTAGAAGCATTAGACTGTCATAATTTACAAAGCTACTTTAACATTGCCTTGTGAAATATTCTATATAAAATGAACAATGAACTCCCATATGCTTAAAGTTTGTATGTGACATTTCAAAAATACATGCAGTTATCATAGAAAGTGCAAGTGGTCTATCACTATGACTTTGGCTRTGTCACTGCTAATTTCTCTGCATTGTCTACAGAAAATGTGCTGTAGTCTTGCAATGAYTATTTCCATTTTTCTCTCTGTGATTTCTCCTGTATCACTAAAGACCAAAGCATGTTTAAGTATATTTTTAYTATCCTAGTCTAAGATGGTTTATGATTATGAGTTTCCATGGTGCCTGCTGGAAGTTCTTTGTTGCTCTCATTGAACAGCATTATTTTAAGTCATAACATCCTATAAAATCCATGTGAATATATCACTGTGTGAACAGCACATAAATGTGTTTATTTCCATCACTAGTTTTTAATTTGACATTTTTTCCTTTAGAGGTTGATTCAGTGAAACAAAGCTAGATAGAKTAGATGGGGAAAAACATGCTCAAGCTCTGGAGTGGCTGGTATATTATTGATTCACAGACTGCCTGTACCAGAAAATATTCCATTTCCTTTGCATATTTCCTACMAGTTGGTCTGAAGATGTACTTGACTGATATCTTAACATTCAAGGCACACTGTTGCTAAACTTGCATTTTCTACTTCAAAGTTTTGTAATTTCCTCATCTTTATTATGAATGATTTATGGAACATTCTGTTAAAGTAAACATTGATAGCATCAGGTAGTCCCTTCAGAACAAATGAAAATAATCATATTTCTGTCAAAAGTAGATGGAAATAATAATAAGACAATATCTGCACCAAATGCAACCCAAATTTTGTTATTAATGCATAAAATTKTATTTATGTCTACAATATATTGAAATATGAATGCTTTGCAGAGTAGAAATGATAATGTGTTAGAAGTTATGGAATTTTTGCTTTCATTTTGAGATGGCACAGAATCTTACAGATGCAGTTAGTATGCACCAGCTGACATATCTAATAAAATCTTTGTGGGGAATCTGGAAGGGTGTTACCATGAAATAACTACAACCTCAGAAAAGGTATAATCTGAGAACTACAGAGGTATTTATTGTACTCCTCAGTTACCTGTGGGCTTTCTAGAGTCTTCAAAGCAAATAAATTAAYCATTGGAAATGAACAGAACATTAAAATAAGAGAATGCTGAATTTAATTTTTAAGTTTACTTTAGAAGATGAAAATARCCTCAGATATGATTGTAGGCTGTGCTTGGAGCTTATGTAATTTGCACTTGATGCTTTTATGGAGATGACAGAAAGAAAAGGTTCTTCATATACTGTGGAATGTAAAAGACCAAATATTTAAATAATTACGTGACTCTGGGAAATACACTCCTGAAAGCCTGATACCCCAAATAACTTTCCAAGAACAGTACAGTACTCTAAACTTCTCTTTTGGAAATTGGTGAATATGGCACATTGCGTAGTTTTCAAAGAAGATAAAACTTTGTATTTGGATACTTTTTTGTATATGATGTATTTAAATACACATGTGTCTGTCTGTCTGTACACATCTTGTTAGTTTGATTAAACCCACTGGCTAAAATAATTCCCACTTGCCATGGGAGAGCCAAAGACCGTATTATCCCTGCATATTTTGTGACAGTAGGTGACCAGGAAAAASTAAGGTACTATAAATATTTCAAGGGAGGTCAAGGCTCCTTAAAAGTACAGAAGTTCCTTAAATTTTTAAAACCTTTTCTTTTTTTCTAATGTATCTAGCAGAAGGGCTACTTAGCATGTTGTTTTCTTCTTTATGTTTTTGGTTTTTAATTTAAGAATACCATCTTAAAACATTTTAGAAATAGAGATCCATGCTCAGCAGTCATCTGTTACATTCCTMCAGATCACACATAAGTAAATGTGAGTACCATAAATACTCTCACCTTCTCTTCATCAATGACAGTTCACTTGCATTTCTTTAGACTGACTCTGATCTTGGTTTATGAAAATCTGAGTTAGTTCTTTATCTATGCTGATAATGTATTTTGGGCATTCCTGACATGGGCATTAAATATTGAGTATAATAACCAAAGTTTAAATATAATCTAGTACATGTAGAATCAATTTAGATTCAATATTTTTCTCTTAGTCTCTCTATGGTAACAATAGATTTTTTTGAAGGCTTACCTTTTATTGTTTTTTTTTTTTATGGTTCATTTCTTAGGTCTCATATCAATTTCTACCATAGTTTTTATAAGATACACCATTGTAATGTAAATACTGTCCTATTTTCCCATCTAATTTTCACTAACACTCTGCATATATAACGTTTTTCAGATCCTGTTTCAGATATTCTCTATTGCTCACTGACAGGTAATGAAATTCAATGYGCTAGGTCAGAGTTTTTGCCCCTGATCTAGTTTTGGATGACCTCTTCAAAAAAGTATATGGCAGGGGATCTTTGTCCCCTGATTGATTGGTAGAGTTTGGAAACTTCTGTGAATCTGTGACAATTAAGTTACAGATACTTGTCACAGTTGTTTATTTTTTTCAAATTCAGCTTAATCAGCATACAGCTGATAATAAGAAGTGCAGTTTGGAACAGCAGTTTGAGAGCTTTTTGGCACGTCTAGTAATAAAATAAACTACTGCAAAGTGTAAACTACATATCAAGCCAAAGATTGAATGCCCTTATTGCTTCATTCTGTGTCCCCTGACCTGCAAAGCTCATAAAACAAAAAGCCTATTTTTGCCTTTTATTCAGAAGCTTTTTTCTTATAAGGCACTTCCCCTTCACTCTCATCACTCAGTTAATTAACTCTATTTGTTGCTATGGTCCTTGGGTATATGAAGGAATCTTCTGACTATTATTGCATAACTTGCAATTCTGCCAGAGTAGATTCACTCTGAAATTAATGGCTTCAGAAATCCTTGAGTGTAATACTTGAATATATCAGACCAGTGATAATATTTCACRGGAAAAGAAAGTAAGATAAATTTATACATCATAAGGAAAATGCCTAGAAAAATCATATTTATTATTTAGTTCAGGCTAGTTTAGATACTTGTTTGGGACCATGCAAAGGACTAAAATCAGGAACTGAACTTTTCCATATCTAGTGCCTTAATCAGATGCTTGTAATAAAGCAAATATCTCTCATTAGRTAATAGCAAAGAGATCATTTGTGGATCATAAGGCAAAGAGGAGTCAGCATCCTGCCAATACCAAACCTGTACCTACTAAGTTAATATATATGTGGGAATATAGCTTCAGAATGAGCTATGTAATTCTTTTAAACCTTTTCTGTGGTTGAAAGGCATTAGGTTGCCTACAGCATGTACTCAGATATGGAAAAATGTGGGCCAGCTGGAGTGAAACTGGTGGAAAGAATGGTCAGAGGTCAAACGAAGATTATTTTTGGGGGAGTAGAAAGAGATAGTTTTTGACTAGAAGAGGATACAAAGGGCACAGTCGAAAACTTATAAGAGGAATAGAATAAATTTGTTTTGGATGAATTTTAATAGTAACAACCTTACATGGTAACCCTGCAAAATTTGTTTTCCTCCTGTATTTGAGCTGCATGGTCTTTGTGGCTGTGTAGTCTATGTTAGYGCACACTTTTATAATCATTCTAAAAAGCAAAATATATGTCAGGATTGGTGTAAGTAGTTTTGGGAGGGAGCTACAGAGGTGACTTCTTGAGTGCTAGTCCAGGGCTATGAACCTGTGAAAGCCACCCCTTTGTTTAAACAAAACTAAGAGATACTCTGAGCTATACTTAAGTACTGTGTGTGTAACAGAATAATTTTCCTTCACTGTTTTTCTCACTCTTTTTGCTTTTAGTTTATAAAACTTGTTTATTTGGCTACTTCATTGCAATTTTCCAGCAAGGACAGGAAAATGGCRCTTGGCTGAAGAGAAGGGAACACTGGAAAGAATTGCCTCTTTTATAGGATGTTTACTTGAAACTTTGAGGCTAGTGGCTCCTCGCAGATCACTGCTTTTGTGGCTTCATAAGTGGAACACCCTATCTGTAATGTTAAACTATGGAAAAGTCATCAGAAAAAGCTAAATTGCATATGGGGGAAATTATGTAATAGTCAGAAACGCTAAAAAATTGTTTTACTCTACAGCACTATGCTTGTTACGGCATTTGGGATGTTAGCACAGCCAGTTACAGCACAGAGGTGATCAAACCCTGTCATAGGTTTTTTTCTAGCCTGTGCTCTTCTCACTAAGCACTTATAATTCTGCAATTGTCAATTGGAATTTTGGATTACTTGTGAATGTAGGCAGCTTTAAAAAGAAGCTGGTGTGATATAAAACAGACACACACACACATTAGTTCTTGAGCATAAATGAGTTTACTTGGTGGGATCATTGTACCTCCCATGAAGGGTTGGATTTTGTCCCTTTTTCATGATGCTTATACCTCTGTTTTGGTTTGCTCAAATTAARTCTCAGTTCATATATGTTGGTCCTGCTATCCTTGTTACACATGTACTCATACTGGTGATTATATCACCATGAATAGACATGGATCTTTTTACTTGTCTTGCTTTGTAAATTCTATTAGGAAAAAGAATGTCATTTTCAACATAATCTACTAAGAGGGAGAAATATCTACCTTTTTTTTWAATAACCTCTTTGTGAGAAGGAACAATGGGAAAGTAACTCTGATTCAATTTAAAGCATTAAAAAAGTCTTTCTAGTTTCATTCATTAGTGTCTTGTTGTTTTCCTTGCAGGAAACCTTGCTGCCTGTGTAGCTGTCTATGGCTTGAAACATTTAGGTCTAGGTGATTTTTTAAATTTTTTAAGTTTAGCGTTTTTTCTATTTCCAGAGAGTCTGCTCTGAGGTAGTTAATCCAATCTCAAGCTGTATTGCTGKGTTGGCTGAGTGCTGTTCAGGGGAAATAAAAGAAAAATTCAGCATTTTTAAATGCAGGGTAGAGATGAGACCATGACAAAAAAGTAGAACTCTGTTTTTGTGTCTGACACTGACCTAGCAAAAAGCATGACACCTGCAATAGGGAATTATCACTGTTTGCATTCAGAAAGCTGGMTACCTCTCTTGCTCTAGCAGTTTATATACCAATATAACCTTTCTGGGTTATAGATGTAGAAATATCAATAATTACATGACAATTCAGGGGCAAGGTTGTTSCCTAGATTGGTAATTTTATGTGAGYGTAGGATTTGACAGGCTTTATTGAGCTGAGGTTTGTCTTCTGTGTTCTTCTGTCAACAGCGGCTAGCACAAAAAACTGATTTGGAAAGCATCAGAACTCCTTGGACGCAGAATAGGAGAACTTCTATTCCTGTTCATCTTTGCCTGTGCTTTTAGACGGATTGACTCAAGCCTGGAAATATTTAACTTCATATAATTTGCAAAAACAAAGACACTCTCCAGCATATCTCATTACTTGGACTACTCCTGTTGTCTATACTAATATTCAGGTGCTCCTTGAATCTTTCTAAGTTTTTGATGTCCATATATTGTGCTGCAAATTATTTTCAAAATGTTATATAATATATTTAAAAAAATTGTATTAACCTTATTTTTATTGTTGTGATAGCCTGTTACTGAGAAACTGCTAAATGTTCTCCCCCATAATGCTCATTTTAATAATTATTGCCGTTTTCTTGTTGCACTCTATTTGTYCTAGAGACCTACTGTATTTTTATCACTCTTCGTAAGATTGTGTCCACTTGGATAATTCTTCCTGTACTTCCTTGAATGCCACCTAGTTCTCATTGACCTTTTTGGAATAGGCTACCTGTTACTTCAGATGAAGCTACATTTCTCATTTATAGAAAAAAATATTGTACTTTTTTCTAAGGTGTTTTTCCCTAGTCCTTATACAGCATCTTGTTTCCCTGATTTGACTGTAGTTGCTTTTTTATTTTCATAGCAACATCCAAATCCATTTTCTAAACTGCTTTTGTTAATTCARAATCTTTAAGTTTTTTTATGAATGTGAGAAAACTTGGTTTTAAAGAAATTGTAATTCTGAATAACCAAGTAAGACCTTATGCTTTTTTTAAAAATTAAATTATGTAAGTCCTAAGTTCTGCAATTATGGTTGTATAAATCTTGTGATACTCCAGTGAATACATGACTCAGCTATGCAATGTTCTATTATTTTATTTGTATCTTTCCTTTGCTTCTTTCTTTTGCTTCTTTTACTATTCAGAATTTAACTTCACAATKAATGGTATGAGGTATGCATTTTTGAAAATACCATTGCTTTTCTTGGGAGCACATTTTCCAATATCTTGGAGCTGCTCTAGAAACTGAGTTTCCATTCCAGCCATCCCTCACTAACAGAGATGTGAGAAGACGTATTTTGGTAATCTAAAAAAACAGAGAAAGGACTGCAAGAAAAAAMCAGACATTTTTGTCCCCCTTGTGTAATGTGGGACACTCTAAAGCACACAAAAACAAATAACATTTAACCATTTATAAATATTCTGAAAAGCTGTGTCTACAGGACAGATCTGATCTTGTCTGAGTTGTCATTTAATCTCACTTAATCTAATTCCCTTATTAGATAGGTATAATTCAACCATGTGAGAAACAAGATGTATCTGCCTGTGGAAAAACAGAATTACAGAAATGGTTAGGTTGGAAAAGAYGTTTAAGATMAAGTCCAACTGTAAACCCAGCACTGCCAAGTGCACCACTAAATTTTCCTAAATTCCTAATCCTAATAAATATTCCTAAATTMCACATCTACACATCTTTTAAATATCTCTRGGCATAGTGAACTCAACTACTTCTCTGGGCAGACTGTTTYAATGTTTGTCAAACCTTTCTTTYTGTGAAGAAATTTCTCCTAATATCCCATTTAAACCTCTCCTGGCACAGCTTGAGGCCATTTCTTCTTGTCCCATCACTTGATATTTGGTAGAAGAGATGGACCCCCACCTGTCTACAACCTTCTTTTAGGGAGTTGTACTGACCAATAAGGTCTCCCCCGACCTGCTTTTTTTTCCAGGCTAAATGATCCCAACACCCTCAGCTCCTCTTCAYGAGACCTGAAATTGACTGTAAATGCCTTAATTTTTGTTGTAAACCCACGCAAAGCCATGGGGACTTTGGTGCATCATTAATAATAGCAAGAAGTTGAGGACAATCATCTATTATTTGGTGTTTGTCTAATGTGCTCCTTTGGGAATCTTTTCAAGTTTGTCAATTTCCATAGCAATTGTATTGCCACCCTGGCAAAAATGCAATAGTCTGCAAAGATGACCTTCTCACACTTTATCATCTTTTTTTTGAAAGGAGTTAGAAATGACACTTCAAGATTCTGATATGCTAGATTTTCTTTTAAATGCCTACTACCAAAATAGTGGCTTTAAAGGARTGATTCAACATCATTATTATTAGAAATTATAGAGTGACTAATATGATTCTTTTTTTATTTTTCTTCCCCTTAATATCCTTTTCTACAGTTGCCTTCTTTAATATTCACTGTGGAGGCCCAATAATACCCACCAGTGTAACCAAGCCTGGAAATCTTATGCTTTCTGAGGAAACATCATCATGTTTGCCAAAGACTGTGATGGGCAATTATGTGGGCTCAGGGTAGGTTGGTTTTTTTTTTTTTTAATATTCTATTTGTATTTTCTTGTGGGTGGTTTTTTTTTKRRRGGRRGSYWWTTKKKKSYTWAARSMAWWWTWAWTWRRWYYTTTYMRGGRARGSMMMRRRSCYKRAWYCCMWTWWTYMWTTYYTTWARGRAWKKKRAAAMTKRARRRGKKRMMMYKKKRMACTTAATTTAAGGCCATTTCACGCTTGCCCTGGACATTTGTATCTGCTGCTTCATTGTGGCCCAGCTGTGCTTTTTGCTGGAGGATGTGACCATGCAGGAACGTGGTCTGSAGTGACTGGACATGTCCTGCTTTACAAGTGCTTTGTACTGGGCTGAGCCTGTGTAACCCATGATGTATTTTTGGGGTCTGCAGCTACCAGAACTACTGGTAGATGACTTTTGTCATGAAATGGGCTATAAAAATAATTAAAAAAAAAAGTGTTTTGCTGAATAGAGGATAGGATGTAGAATTCAGTTTGAAGCCTTYGAGTTGCTGACACATTGTTTCTTTTCTCCCCCTGCCCTTTCCTCCCCTCTTCCCTGAGTCAATTCAGGAATGGTTTTGAATTATTTAAGTAATAAACTCTATTGAAAAAGTAAGGGAATAAAATAATTCAAAAAGAAGMTGGAGAAGAAGAAAATGAGACGTCCAGGGATGGGAAAAATTAATGTAGTACCAGAAGAAAGGAGGCAGAAGTAGAAAAGACAACTGTGGATTTAACTGTTAGAGAAGGGATCCAGTTCTAGAAGAACAAAAACAAGCAAAGCTGCTAAAAGATTTTTTTAACTACTCAACATATTTGATTTCTAAAAACTATTAAAATTGTGTGAATAAGTTTTAAACAAAACATGTTCAGGAAGCTGTTCCTGCTGCATTTTATTTACTTTCTTTTGTTTTTTTCTTCCAAAATAATTCAACTAAGGCCAAGAATATAATAAAATTTTTTATTTTGGAGGATCATAGAATGGTTTGAAGTGACCTTAAATATCATTCAGTTCCAACCCCTTTGTCCTTGGTGGGAATACCACTCTCCAGACCAGTTTGCTCAGTGCTGCAGCCAACCTGGCCTTGTGCAATGCCAGGGATTGGGCATCCACAACTTCTCTGGGCAACCTGTGCCGGTGCCTCAGCCCCCTCACAGGAAAAAAATCATCCATATATCTGACAAAATTTCCCTCTTTCCTATCACTACAGTTCCTGATGAGTGAATAATGTAATTTTTAGCAATTACATTTACATAAAATATATTGTCACTTTGGATTACCACTTATGCATTTTCACATTTTCAAAATTCAAAGTAATTGTTAATTATTTGTATTGTATACTTAAACAGTTTCTTTTATATGGGGTTCATGAATAACAGAAATTGTACTGCGAATTTATCTTACAAYAGAGATAAATGGATCTGAGTAGTTTAATTGCTTGAAATTATTCTTGAATTTGTTTTGAATTTAGCAAATATTTCCATAGAGTGATGCTCTGCTTTCTGCCCAGTAGCTCAGGGGTTTGAATCCTCCTCACAATTAGAATTTTTCAAGCACAGTGCTACAGACTATGCATGACTGAAAAGTTTGGTGCATTTATRTTTGATTGGTGCTGTTTGGGAGATATTTAAATATTCATCCAGCTAATGAGATGTGCTGTAGTTGGACCACTTTATAGGGAAATGAGCTTTGTCAGTTTGAAATCATCTTTGCTGTATGTGCTCCAGACTGCATCCTAGGCAGTGTCTTGTAGGGCACTGATGGATGGCAGCTCCAGTACTGCCTGTTGATGCTGTTATGCTTCATGATGTGCTYCATATTCATAGAGCAGGGATCAGGAATGGGAATGTACTGCATTGCCGCTGCCATTAGATTATAATGCAATTTCCTTCTGTGGCTCAGTAAGTGCTGAAGTATGTTGTACAAGGGTGGAACATACKCCACACAAGACATTGAAAACTTCTCCTCCCCTATGCTTGATGATGTGGATTCAATCATTTCAGGGGAGGCAAAAAATCCAGACTGGGTATTCAGCAGAACAAAGTGGGTGCCCAAATCAAGTGCTCTGTTGTGCATCACAGGCTCATGCCCACGTCCTTCCCATTTTTATTGCATTGTTTTTTTACAGATCACTCASTCAGTAAATAGTCTGCTCCACAATTTTGCTGCCCACTTCCCATTCAGGATCTAAATTTAAAAAAAATGAAGCATTGGCTAAGCTTTAATCTTGGCCAATACTTGCTACTGATGATATAGTTATTACAATTATTTCTTTTTATTATTGTTCAGGGAAAAATTATGAATTACCTAAAGCTCCAATGTACGTGTTTTCTACAAGTACATAAACATGCTCAGGAATGCTGTAATGGGGAAGCTAATTTGAAAGGAAGTGGGAAGMGAATTTAGGTGTAGTTAAGTAGCAAACAGAGGTCAGCTGAACTGGAGGTTATGAATAAAATCAAAGCAGGGAGTAAGCAAGAAATGGTTATTTACTTATGCAAATTTCCATCATGCTATTTTGTATAGTACCTGAATCTGCTTATTATTTCCTATGGCAAAGACTAACATTGGCTTTTTCCCTTCTGTTCTCCACCCCATCATCTCCCTCTTGTCTTTTTWGCTTATAAAGTTTTATATCCTCTTAGGCTTTCACATAATTCTGTTTACCTCTTGTGAAATAGGTTTCTGTGGACTTATTTGAAAAGCCAGTCCTTCTGTAACTACAATTGCATAGCAATAATCTCCTTTAGGTGGAATTTAGGGTATTCAAACACTCTTGTAATTTTATTAATCAACCTTTATAGCTAGATTATAGCAGAATTTCTACTAATACCTTTGTATTAGCTGTTGAACTTGTTTCAGTCAGCTSTGCTTTATCCCTGTAATTGCAGCCTTTTTTTAATAACCTCATTATTTTGTAGCTTTGTCCTTGTGATAGTCTTACTCTTCTCCTGAATTTCTGAAATATTAACTCCTGCTGTAGGCCAGAAGCAATTGGTGGAGGATGTCATATTGTCAATGCTATCACTAAGGCATTACTAAAGTTTAAATCCATTCATCCCATTGCTTTCATAGATGATCTACAAATTGATCTACAAGTTCTGCTTCTGCTAATTTATTGGTACATATGCTTGTGCTTGTTCATTTAAAGTTATCTCCAGGAAAAAGTCCTCAAGAGCAGGGTAACTGAAGGAAAAAAAAATTTTGATTTTTTTTTTTTAAATTTTTGCCTGATTTGTAGGAAATTGCTGAATGCTCTCCTCTGACAGTAAGTCTGTCTTTTCATTAGGTGACAAATAACTAACATTTTGTTCATGAAGGTGCTTCTAGAGAATGTCATCTGCTGTAAAAACCAAAAAAAAAAAAGAGAAATCCACACAAATGGCCATGATGGGCTCAAGAATGAATTTCAGGAGCCTTAAAAAAATTATTATTCAACTTACCAATAGAATTTGTATTTCGTGTCTGTTGATTTCCCAATTTGTGTCACCTGGTCTAGCTGTGTCCCCTCCCAGGACCTTGCCCACTCCCAGCSCCTTGATTGTGGGGGAAATGTTGAGAGGCACCACTGATGCTAYGCCAGCTCTGCTCAGCTGTACCAGAGCACTGCTGTGTTATCTGCACCTTTCCAGCTACCAGAGCTGAGCACAGCACTGTGAGGGCAGCCATGGGAAAAAGAACTCTGTCTCAGCCAGATCCAACATGCAACTTCTTAAAAGAACAAAAGAATCACCCCCGTGAAAGCTCAATAGCAACAGGAGAAGGAAGACAAAAAAAAACTTTACAAAGAGAGTAAGACGTAGCTTCTTGTTTTTCATCAAATTGTTCTGTTCTAAGTATTATCTTTACATTTTCATTTCCTTCAGTTTAGAAAAGTGAAATTCAAGCTGCTTATCCCCTAAAATACTCTCAACAATAAGGACTATGCATGAWTCAGAGCTTTGAGAATTTCAGCAGTGCTGTTCAAAGGTCACCCCTGCCTCCTTGTTTTTAAAGAGTTGCATCAGTTATTAGGATGGAGGTAGTACTGATGTAAMTGGACTGAGTCACCAGATTTCTTGTCCTTCTTTACTTCAAAGTCTTTGACAAATTTAAGTGGATAAGACCTTAAACTTTGTGAAGGTTGCTGAAAAATGGTTCTCAATACCAGTGCTGGTGGGGCAAATATTTGGTTCAGGCCCCTGTTCTTCTGATTTAGGACTTTAGTGTGAATAAGAGGGAAAAAAATGCTACTGTACAACAGGTGGTTGYTTTTCTGCATAATGTTGACAGTCCYTAAGTAATAGAAGGTGGGATTTTTTCCATAAAAATAATATATTGGTTGGAATATTTATATTTCATCTGGATATGTTCAAGAGGATGTGATTCAGTTAGCACCTAGTCAAGGAGGATTTCTGTGAGGTGTTCAGCAATGAATATGAGCATGAGGCTTTTGAGTTGACAGTTGTCAACAAGAGCAGTGCTAAATAGGCCCAATTCCCTTTGTTCAGGTCTTTCTTTGCCTTGAGACATGCCTAACCACCAGGGTGCTATTTATCACTCTCAGTTTCATTGGCCATGGCAGATAAAGCAGCCACAGAAGCAGCTGGGGAAGATTTAGATTTCAAACTGGGAGGAATGGCAGGTGACTAGGGACAGCAGGGCAGTAATCAAACACATGACAACAAGAGTGCCAAGTACTCACAGCTGCATGGCAGCATCTCCTTTGGGCAAGCAAGCTGTTGTCAAAGTTGCAGCAGCAGCAATCTTCACATTTTCTTATACAGAGGGACTTTTTTTCCATGACTGAAGTGCTGTTTTAACACACTTAAATGAAAAGTAAGGGGGCAACCAGCAAGGTTCTGTCCATTTAATAGAATTCAATTAGATCCCAGGATCATGATAATCTGTAAGTCTGTGAAGGCTATAATYAGAATTTATAAAAAAAAGATTTATTTTTTGTTTTGCTTTCTTTGGGATGTTTTGGACTGACATTTTGGCTCCATTTCTTCCACTATATTTTATAAAAGTCTACAAATTCTGAGACAATGATACAGATAGCCACTCTGAAACACTGCAATGTGTATRTTGGTGATCTATGTTACCATGGTAAATCACTGGTTCTCACAATAGATTGCAATTTTCTGCAGGGGGAATTTAGAATTAAACAATGTCATTGCTCTTCTGAGAATAAGACTGGATTATCAGTGCCAATTGCTGAATCAAGCCAACTAGCCAAGTGCTAGCAAATCACCCTTGGAAGCTATTTATACTTTCACTTTATCAAGGCTGACAGAGAAGTCRTTTATTTAGCCATGAGTGTGTGATAGCAACTTCTATTTAATTTCTTTCCTGTGCAATGTGGACCTCTTACAACCTAAATTCTCTGGTGATRTTCTCTAAAATGTGCAAAAGTAGCACAGACTCTTGATTAGATTCCATTGGCCTAAGGACAAAAAGAGCCTATTGCTTTTCCCTGTAGTATGTTTCCCTCCTTGTTCATGCATGGCTTTTGTTACTTCAGCAACCTTTGGGACATTAAATACACCACTATCTTGGCATTTCTTATTTCAAAYGCTGTAGGTATAGAATGTTTTTTAATTTCTGGTTATTTCCTTTGAATCATTTTATGGGGTGATTAAATACATTTTTATCTCCCAAATGTGTAGTCAGGTGAATGTGGCATAYTTGAAAGCCCATAAAGAAATGGATGAAATTAGTGTGAGGTTTGGTATATAAAATTTCAATAATGGTATTGATTGACAGGTGATGTATAGTTCTTCAGATGGTACTGCTCTAGCATGRGTTGTTAAGTACAATGTGTAGTAATGGAGCAGGGAGTGGGGACTTCCTCTGAGGAAGTAACACTGGGAACAAAGACCACATTACTGGACAGATATAATTTGGCAATCTCTTTCATTAGTGTCTAGCTAAGTATGAGGGTGTGCCTAAAGTAACGTTAAAAGACATCTGCAAGAATTTTGTTTAAGCCTATTGCTTGCCAGTAAATACCTTGGATACTCTTAAGGGACAATGTCAGGATTATCCCTTTTGAGAAAATGCCCCCTCTTTGTGCTGGGAAATTTGTTGAGGTAGTTCTTTTTTTGTGGAATGTACACATCACATAACAATGTACATCTGTGTTAAAAGTGGTTCATAAGCTTAGCTTTTCATCCTTTCTTCCTTGCTTGTTATTCTTTAGCGGATCAGGGAGAGAGGCCAGGTTCTTTGTCACTGCTGTCTCAATAAGTTGTTATTATAGCATCTGAACAATAAAARAGCTTTATTTGTTAAATGTTTTCTAGAATAGTTTCATTGAAACTGATGGAACAATTGTTTTATGTGCTGTATATTAAAAAGTCTAMGAAAAATAACTAAGCTGTTTTGCACCAGGGGCATTGTCTCTTGCTTAGTTTTTAGAAACATTTCAGAGGCTTTTCCCTCCTAAAGCTATCTGTCTGTAAATGGATGCTTGGATAGCTGAATTCATTATGATAAAAAAGGGTATTTGGTTCTGCTTGCTTAGCTATTGTGAAATGAAAAATAAACACCCGGTATCAGTTCATTAAGAGGAGAAATCTCAGTAAAATACAATCTTTCTTTTGTTTGCTGCCAAATATTTGCTGGTTTCCATTAGGATGCTTGCTTACATTTTCTTATTTGTTAGCAGAATGAGATTCAGACTTTAMGAGCCAGCCCCTCGAAGATATCAAGTATAGGCTTGCCATTTGTTTTCACAGGTAACTGAGAATTTAAATAATTKTGAGGCTCTAGTACTGAGAGGAGTACTAGAGATGAAATAAACGAAGTAGGATGGGTGGGAGGTAGAAATGCTGACATGGAAGCTTAAGGGCAGTGGTACTGATTGATTCTCTCCTGATTAAATGAGACAATTGATAATGTAGTCCTTTGCTACCAGGTTAACTCACCTATTCCACCTTTCTAGCTCCTGTTCTCATAACAGGTGAAAGCTGAAAGGCAATTCTGGTTGCTGACATTAGCACAACTCCAAAGAAATTCAGTTATCTGAAAATTCTTCTGTTGCTTGTAGAAGAGTTGTATGCAGACCTAAACACAYGAGAAGCTTACTTTTGTGAAAAATTTTAGTTTAGTTTTATGTCTTTTAAGTCTGTGGATACGCTGACATTTTATTAGACCTAGATTTTGTTGTCAAGGGAAGGGGAGAGTGGTAGCAGAGAATAACATCTGTGAATTTGTGAGAGGCTATAAAATTAACCTTGTGATTCTCCTGGTCACTGTCTTGGTGCCCCATTTCCAGGGAGTTTTATCTGAGCTGCAGAAWCAGGGAGCTGTCAGCAGAATGGCAATGCAGGATTTATGCCAAAAGAKAACCCAGTCAGCTGATTCCTGTGTTTTCTAAGACATTCTTGTGTCAGCAGGTCATTTGTTGAAACGGCAGAAGAGAAGGAATAACAAGTATCCTCCAAGGATATACACATAACTCAGTTTCAAATTCCCATGGAAAGAAATTTAAGTGTGACTCTAGATGGGAACTTCAGCTGAAATTTGTGCCTGATTTAGAAGAAGCCCTAGACAACCTGATAGACACACCTCTTGCTGCTTGTGATTGTCAGTACTCTGGTACAGCCAGAAGTGTCTGTGGATTAGAACTCTTTGTTCCAGGAACTTGCTGTGAAGGTTTTGCCTGAACTCCAGGATGGACACAAACATGATGTACCTTATGCTGAACAGTGGTTGCTGAGAAGCGGCACTTTTGGCTCTATATTTAGTCTCAAGATCCTTGGTGACTAACTTCCAGCATGTTTACTTGCCTCCTTTCCTTTCAGATGTAGAAACAGGTGTCTGACTTATTTTGAAATGTAAGTTTCTGTTTCTTTGTCATATTTTTAACTCAGCAGTAACTAAGCAGAGMCTCAGTCACAGTGTCCCCTAATAGACTTCCACAAAGAATGCAATGCTCTCATARAAGTATCTAATTAAGATTCCTTGGCCAAAGGTTCTTTCTATTGGACTCATACTTGCACTGCCTGCAGGACAGATTTTCTTGGGAAAGAACAAGCCATGAACTGGTATATGTGCATGGCAGCCAGCAGTAAATCATCTTGGAAGAAATGACCYGGGGGTCCAGGCAGGGCCCTTGGGAATCTGTGTTTCATGTCTTCAGAAGAGCTGACCTTTGTGTGGCATCATATTTTCTGTTCAGACTGCAGGTGTGATGCCAGAAGCCTCTCTGTTTCAGTTAATATCAAATGTGTCAAATAGCTACTTCTGGTCATCAACTCAGCTACTGCCTAGAGATTGCAGCTGCTAAAATTGTACTGAAGTGTTAAWTTTGCTTCAAGGTTTTGTCAGAAACAGCTGTTATTTTTATAGGGTTTTGTATGGATTTATTACCAAGAAACATTTTACCACTCATGTTTTTATTTTTTGAAAATTGTGAGCTAATTCTCCAAACTTCATAGAATATGCACTAGGATAATATTTTCTTTAATTTTAATTAAAAAAAATGGTAAAATAAATTTTAAATAAACAGCTGCACCAGCCAATGGTAAAAAAAAAAGCCCAGGATGCATAAATATTTAGTTTGGGACTGGGTCAGAAACATGCCTTAAGATGTGCCAGAATCTGAAGAGGTTCTGATAAGTGAAATAAAAAAAACCCGAAATTTGCTTGTTTGTTTGTTTGTTTGTTTGTGTGAAAAAGTGTTTATTTTTTAATTCAATCTTCCTGTCTACTGTCTTGGGAAAATTCTCAAAACATTTTTCTCCTGGACTAAATACAGGACTCGATATTTTGAACAAGTGCTGGTTCATAATTCAGGTAAAATTCAGCACGTGCCTATGTGCTGTTCTTTCCCATTGATTTTGCCAGCAATGAAATTTTTTTCAAGAAACCTACCATCAACTGGGCCAATTTTGAAATACTCTTTCCATCCTAACAATAGCTCAATATGTTGCTCTTACAACGACTGCCAGTTGACAATCTGTCTGGTTTTCCTTGTTAATTTTTAATGCAGTATTATTTCACTCTTCCATAGATTACAATGTTATATAAATGCACATCATACTGTYAGAAGTTTTGACTCAAGGCTCAACAGCTTTGCTGGCAAAATGAAGTGTTGGGGAAGCATGAAATCCACAGGGTTTTTTTTTCTTTGCTAGGGAGGAGAAGAGTGGCCAAGTAAAAAAAAAACTCATCCTTGTTCCTACACCAGGCCATGGCCACTTTACAGTGCTTTGTCACAAAGAATGGGTTCATACAGGGTCAGGTACCTCCTGTGACTCTGCCCTACATTTCTGCAGTTCAACATTTAGACAAGACAACACCTAGGCACAGATTACAGCAAAGCCTGTTGTTTTCAGTACRAGGTAACTATGTATTTCACTTACACCCGAAGCTTTGGTGCTTGTCAGCAGTTGTTACTCCAAATGTCTGGTGATGGCAATGTAGGAGGAAAGAAGAAATACCTAGGGATTGGTCCCTTAAGCATAACAAAAAAAATCACCAAGATGCAAACACATGGGATGCTTACAGCTAATATTGATAATTCAGCTGAAAAGGGAGAAGATAGCAGTGGTATTGACAGATGAAAGGGCTCAAAAGCTGTCAAAACCATGACACTACTCAAAGCCATTAYCTTTTTTTTAATTAAAAAAATCTTTTATAAGTAGGAGCCTGTAAAATTTACTTTATGAGCCTTTTCTGTGACTGTGAGAGCTAAAAATAATAGCTCCTTGAGCTAGGTTTTAAGTAAGACACATAAAATATTGAAACACTTTTATAAAGCTGAAGCAATCATTTTGACAGTGTTTGACAGGGACAACACCACCCTCTTTTCATGGTTAGGAAAGAAGCCTGGGATCTGCTGCCCTTTAAACTGCAGTTTTCTTGCCAGAGGGTATTGGGAAATACTGTTCTGGGTTGGAGTGTGAAGTTTCCCACTATGACAGGGAGTGACCTGGCACCTCCTGCCAGTCATGGCTCAAGTGAAAATCTATGTTGTAATGTGATTTTTCTGTGTACAAGCCTRCTTGTTAACTCTTGTTTATGTTTAGATCCATAACTGGATGGATGACTTTTCCTTCATCCATCCCTTGTCAGTTTAACCTACCAAAGCAGTCATGCARATCCTCTCATTGAGGTTTTTCTGTCAAAGGGGCTTTAGCAAACATTGCTCAATGGAATAAGAAGACAAATATGAAACCCTTCCCTACCACTGATCTGTGAAGCTTTAATAGGTGCAGCAATGCTGATTTTGTTTTAAAAGGAGAGTGGACACAGAGCTTGAGATAAGGTGACAAAACAACCCCTCCCCTCAAAACCATGCAGCTTTACCTGGGCCCCTCCTTCCTTTTATTTATTTGTACTTTCTGTCTCCTGATTGTAGAAGCATTAATGACTCACAGAGAGTTTGATTCTCCTTTGCATTGTCCTCATGYTGTGCCAATGCACACAGCAACATTTGCTTCCCTCAGTTATAGAGGGAGAAGTTCCTAAGCCTTCCCAAGGTCACGCTTCCAGAAAGGCAAGACTGGAAGGACTGGAAATGCCAGCAAGTGCATTCATTAGATCTGAACTGTATCAACAGTAGGAATAGGATGCAAACTCTGTTTTGGAAGAAGAGGGCCTGTCAGAGAGAGCAAGAGAATTACTAGTAAAGGAAAGTCTAAGTCTGAGTTGGGGGAAGGAAGAGGCAGAAGGTCTGTCGCAGTAATTTTCTCTTTCTTCTTTGCAGTAGAATTGTATTTCTTGTTTTAATGTATTGCTTTCAATGCTGCTGAAAGCTTATTGCTCTGCAGGCCTGGAAGGAGCTGTTCTTCAATGACCCCACATGTCCTCCTGGTGTCCTTACAGCAGATTGCTGTAGGCTCTATCTGCTTCCCAKAGGCTTTGACAGCTCTACAAAGCTCATAAGAAAGTTAGAGTCACAAGGCAAAGAAGCAATATTGTAAGATAATTTCTGGTGTGCAACTTGAGAAATATGGTATAAAAATCAAGATGAAATATAGGCAGGATCTGTGCARAAGATGCAGAGGAACTTGAGATTGTCATGGGGAGTGAGAAGTTGGCATGAAAGATAAGGAGTGACAACACTCTGGCAAGACCTGAAAGATGAAGGCTGGGAATTGATCATGGAAAAATGATTAATAGCTGTAGGGGTAGATGACTTCACAGTTATATTTTCTTRATGGGAAAATGGAAAAGTTAGTGGAAAAACTGAAGCAGAGGAGTGGGTGGCTTGACTAATATGCCAACACAATCTAGCTTCAGAAGAAAAATTATTTTCACACTGTGAAGATCCAAGAGATTAAACAGAGGTCTCTTCAATCTGCAGATGTTTGAGTTTAGGTCAATGGCTTAAAATTATACTTGGAACATGGGAGTTTAGTGCAGTGCTTGGGATGTCTCCTCTCTTGAAAATTTGTCAGTGCTCAGAACRTGCCAATTAAAATAGTTGGTCCCTTGCTGTTATTTCGTTTGGTTGGAAAGCAGAAAAAAGATTGGGGCAAGRAAATGGATTTTTTAACACATATAGGCAAAATTCCACTTACTCATCTACCCAAGACAAGTAGCTGTTTTGATAAATTACAAAYGTAAATATTTTCCTCTGTTATAACAAGAAACATGATAAAAAACCTTTTATGCAGAATATTCATGACAAATTTTTGCCAACTTAATTCCTGGGCTTGAGTGTGGTTGTTTTGCTGTCCTCAAAATAATTAGGAATTTTGTCTGTCCTCTTGGATAAGAGGCTAAGAAACTGAATTTCTTAGACCTGGAAAGGTAGAATTTTTTAAATTTTAATTCTGARTAAGATGGCTTCAGCATCTGTGTTTTAGAGAAGTAAAAAACCATGCAACWCTTTAGCCTGACAGTCAGTCTAATGACTGCTCTGTGAGTTGAAATCCACTCAATTTTCTAAAGTTTTTGACTAACAGCCCTTAGTCATCTTTTCCCTTTTCTTTTTGAGTCTAAGGCTTACAAAGTTCAGTTGCTGTGAATCTCATGGAAGAGTGTTTTGGCAAACAGGCTTTAATGCCTGCCTTTTTGGGCAGCAGAAGACACGACACTTGTGCTGACAAAAGAGATTTCACCAAGGAACAATTATAATAATGGCGCCAACATGTGTTACATGGTGATTTTTCTTAAAGTTTTTTCTGCATGTGATTACATATTTTTTATGTTACATTAGTTCTCTCACTGTCTTGTCCTATAACCAGAGATCAGATTAAACATCTGAATTTTGGGTTTAGGATTAGGATTAGGGATGATAAATCCCTAGTGCAGGTTGAAAGTGTCTTTTGTTTTCTGCTAGACATAGACAGAAGTTTGGGAGATTAATTTTTCTTCCCATAAAATAATTTCTTTAAAAAAGACTATGCAGGAAAGAATTTTGTTTTCATTTTTTTCCAGTGATACCACAGTTAAGTCGACTGTAAGCAATTTTGTAGCTTACCAAAAATTTAAAATAAAATATGTTGTCACAATTTGTATTGCATTTTATGGTTTGTCTTATAGGAATACATAGATATATCTGTTCTTGTGATGGTTATTATTGTTTATTATTATTAGCACTATTACAGGTTTTTTCCCAGCCAAACCTTGAAATGACTGACCACACGGTCAGATGATTTTCAGTGAAAAATCTTAAGAAGGAGGTAGACATCCTCATCAGGGAATAAAAAGTGCAGGCAAAACATAATTTGACTTGGAAGAGGTTTAGACTTGCTATTTGAGGCAATGGAAAAAGTTCTGTAATTTTTGTTTCCAAATATGTAAAGAAGAGAATAGGATTTTTATTCAAGCTGTTTTCACCAATAAAACAGAGGTTTCTTCTGCCAACATGATTCTGAACTATTATAGTCTAGGCCAGGTTTTATAGTTCAGTAATAGACATAAAGGATGGAAAGTATGAAAGGAGAGATAAYGAAAATTGAAATACTTAGTCAGGAGTGTCATAGAAACTTGGTAAGCACAGGTTTTTTAACTTTTTCTTCTGCARTTAGAATTTTCTTCTGCTTTTACATTGAAAACACCAATGAAGAAAAATATATTGCTCAATAGTAAACATTGTTTACTAGAGATAATTGGCTGGAAAAGGTATATGCAAAAATTTGTTTGATTATCAAGAGCTGATGTTCTCTATTTTACAAAAGTACTCTACTGGAATATGACTGTGAATCTCTGCTGAGAAATTCAACTGAACTGAGCTTCTTCAGAGCTCTGTGATGCACAGCAGTAATTCCTTGCTGTCCTCTCTTAGGCATTATGTAGTCTTATGTATTATATCAAGCCCCCAACATAATGCAAGTGAACAGATTTGAGGAATATAACATGATTTTATTTTAGTACCTTTCATTTCTCCACTGCATAAAAGCACTTTGGAAAGCAAGGAACTAAACTCTGGTTGTTGAGTCACTATGTGCCTTGAAATGAAACATCATTTTGCACTCAGCAATAAACTGCAGGGAAACTAGAGTACAAGAATAGAATTAGGGACAGAGAAACAACTGGGAATTGAAACAGCTCTGTTCACTCCATCTTGTTCAGAGGTGTTTTTGCCAGAATGGCCCCATTTCCAGATCTGACATAGACTTAGATTCTGAAAAGATTTCAAGGCATTTTTTCCTTTTTCTTTTTTATAGCCCTTAAGTTTTGGGGACCTGACCAGCACTGGAAGTGTCAAGATAATTTGAGAGGTGTTGCTGTTGAGAAACTTCCAGCTGGGTTCAGAAGGGTTGGGAGTCTCTTGAAAGACAAACAGTTCTTGTATTGAATCTACTCCCATTTGCAGACAACAGAAACTCATTTATTCCACCCTAAGTCAGAAGTAATCCTACCAAATTCAGTACAATGCAAGGTCAAATCAATGCCAGTGAGATCTAAATCCAGACTTCAAAGGGCTGGATAATTTCTTGTAAAGATTTTTTGAAATTCAGTGTTTTTATCTAAAGTGAAAATAAATGTAAAACTTTTTTTGAAGTTTTTGTGATAGCTAGAGAGATCTGTTTTGCATGAGAGTAAAAAGCTGAAAGAAGTGTGAATTTTATACACAATTATTTTAAAATAATTTTGGGAAACCATAATTATTTTTTTAATTATTTTTATTTTTATTTTTGTGTTGTCATTTCCTTTTGGAAAAGTACAAAGTCTCTGAGTCAAATGATTCCAATTTGTTCTTGGTCATGTGAATAGGCTTTACAGTAATTTTCCAGAGGTGAGTGTGGACTCTGACTGCTGTTAGGAAATATCTTTTGTGTTTTCTCTTTAGCTAATCATCACAAAAATTACATCAGYTACAGTGCATCCATGAATTTGTAGGTGTTGTTACTCCCTCTRCAGGCAGTGGATGTTGAGTAGTCTGGACATCATGGATGCTGTGTATTTGGCCTAATCTTAGGTGTCAGTCAAAATTCACTTGGTGAAAAGAGTGACACCTTCACAAGGTGGTTCATCCCAGCTTTTGTTCAGATGGGGCAGATCAGCTTTAGATGGATCTGTCTTCCCAGCTGGATTGAAAAGGGAGACATCACATTTGCTATAAACAAAAGGAAGAAAGGAGCAACAAAGCTCCTTCTTAGGAATCAACCATCCTTGTCCTCAAATGGAAAGGAGAGAAATAGATATAATGGAGACTCTTAGGGTCTTTRTAATGCTACTGAATTTCCATTGGAAATTGGTCCTCAGCCCCATCACAGCAGGTTAGTGCAGAACACTCTGTAAATTTATCCTGTGGAAAGATATCTGATAATTTTAAGATGGGTACACAAAAGAATCTGAAACTTAACAAGTTAGTAACAGGCAGTTTGGGAATTTTTAAGCTGTGCTGCCTTTCAGTTTGGTTTCTAATCTATATTGTCCCTAGGAATTAAAGAGATTTTTCTTGGAATTTTCTTTCTTCCTGAGGGCAGTCTTCTCCACACCACTGTGGCTGTTTGGGTTAGCAAGGAGATATTCAGTGTTAGCAGCAGGACCATCAGTCTGGCTATAGAGAGCAAGTTTCTATTTCTGGAAATGTTCTGTCACCAACATAATAGACTCCAGTGGGTACTCAYTTGATTACACAAGGTCATTTCAGAMATGACCCTATTTTCCTATGCTGGTGAAGAATTACTCTTTTTCAGTTAATAGCATATAATCTTTGTCRCCAAAGGGGTCTGAACACTAAGTCTAGATGATAAACTATTTTATCTAAATAGCTACCCTGCTTGCCCATCTCCATCAACAAGCTGTCATGGTCCATGGATGACTATGAGAGAGTAACGCTATTGAAAATGTAAGAGATGCATAAGGCAATGTAAAAAAAAAAATTGCAAATGCAATTATTATATTATATTGTTAATTATTTGCTTTCTAAATTTTTATTACCAGAGAACATATTCCTATAAATGTATAAATATGAAACTTTACTTTCATCCAACTAAAACGTGAAGGAAAAAGGAAAGGCAAGTTTTGCTTCAATCCATACTTTACTCCTTTCCACAAGACTTTTAATCTGTAACTTTTCATAACCAACTTTATCCTATCTCTCAATTGCCAAAGTTAYGCAGGAATTTCATTAAGATGCAAAAATGATCAAAACAACCTGGTTTTACATTCTCCCCATTCAAGGTCAGGATTGTTTGAGATGATATTATTCTCTTTGAGGTGATTATTATTCTGATAATCTCATGCAGATATAGGTATCATTTCAGGTGGATGGACCTGTTGTGGGTAGTTCTTGATTATCTGGGCTCTACTGAGAAAACAGACTAGGACACTGATTTGTTCAAGTGATGTTGCACTGGTATAAATATTCCATTGTTACCAACTGCATCTCCCTTTGATGGTTTGAATATTTCTATCTTGCAGTCCAACATACTGATATAATCTTATCTATGTGAGCACTGAGTCTGAGCTATCACAAATTGATAAWTTTWTTTTTTTTTCCCTAATTTGTCATGGTCTTTTAGCTATTTTTAATTCAGATGATCTTATCACTAAGTCCATATGAATAAACTTTTCAAGATATTGAAATAGATCAAACTTTCACTTGCTTCAAAACACTCTGTGTCTTGTATGATTTCTGCAGTAACTGCTTTTGCACATCCTGAGG
>NW_026623332.1:662951-679239 GCF_030028575.1 Malurus melanocephalus | reverse complement strand
TTTTTTTTTTTTTTTTTTTTTTTTTTTTTTTTTTTTTTTCTCTACTGTCTGCAGGTAGATCATGAGGATGTTACAAATTCTTCATAATGAATTACAGTATTTGCATTAAGATAATACTTCCCTGGCAGATGCTTAGAAGTATTTAATGCAGGTAAATATGTCTTTTGTCCGGGGTCTTTTTATTTAGTACTTTCTCAGGGTTGCTCTATTTCTGAAAGTGCAATGAAGCAGCAATGATCTTCCAGCTTTCTTATGGTAAGCACAAGGACTGATATGARCCTTCTATGCTGAAACTCTGACACGACACGTTAAAAAGCTGTGTCTTATAATGCCTTTCATAGGGAATTATATTCCTATACAAGCTGCATTCTAAGCCTACTGCTGTAATTCCTTCTGCATTTCAAGGGAGCACTGTTCTAAGTGAGTAAAATTAATTCTTTCCAATAAGTATTGCTCTTCTTCTGCTTCTGTTTCTGTCACCAATAATGGTGTCTTAATCCATTCAGGTTTCTTGCCCCCTTTGCTCATTTTCTTCAGCCTGGAGGAATTGATCCTTAAATATCAACCAGCTCTCTTGGACTCCTCTTCCCTGCAGGACCTGCTCCTGTGTGATTCTTCCAAGAAAATCCCTAAAGAAGCTGAAGTTAGCTGTCCTGAAGTCCATGGTTACAATCTCACTCACTGCCCTGCTTTCTGCTTGACCAATGCTGAACTCCACAATCTCATATTCACCGCAGCCAAAGCAGCCCCCAAACTTCACAACTCTAACAAGGCTGTTTGTCACTCTGAGGTCAGCCACCACACCAATCCTTGTGGGAGCCTCCACTACCTGTGTCAGGAAGCTGTCATGAATGTTTTACAGGGGCCTCCTGGACTGTTTGTGAGTTGCTGTGTTGATTCACCCGCCTGAATGAGAAGTGATCTGCTTTGCTGGCTAAAAAAGAATATAAAGTCACAACAGTTTAGGTTGTTTGTTCAAGTTACCTTTTGGTAATAATGCAAGAAGTAATATAAAAAGTTCTGATACAAGGATGACAAAAGAACTTGGAAAAAGCATCAGAGGTATGTTCTGGTGCAACAATACAGACTGGCAATTCTGCTTCTGCCAGCCTGAGCTAATGGCAAACAAGCAAAAGCGACTTCTACCAAACCGAGTTCTACCAGTGCATTTAACTTCTTGAGATCTGTAAGCCCAGTTTTCTATAATTTAATAATAGTGGCGCAAGTTAATTGAATTTAATCAAAACTGAAAGATGGTAAGCATATGATTGATGAGAAGCCTCTAAAAAAAAAGGTACCAGCCTTCACTACCTGACAGATTAGAAACTAGAATTTTTCTGATCTCTTAATAACAGTTTACATCCCATTACATGTTTCCTATATTCAAAATTAAAGCATTCTTTTTTCTTTAAAACATTCATTATTTGCTTGAGGCTTACAGATAAATTCCTCCCGGGTTTCATTTTACTTGACTGAAAACAAGTCAGTTGCATCTAAACTCTTATGATGGGCTGGTCCTTGCCTAGAGCATTATTTAGTACTTCCTCTTTACTTCTGTTTTACACCTGATTTGCTTGTACCAAAATATGTGTCATAAAAGGTGTATTTTAAATTGGCCATCACATGACATTTACATTTACCTAGTTCATCTAGAAGCAGCTTGACTGAAATACCTTTTGATCTTCTTTTTCATTGTTGTTTTTCTTTGCTGATTAATGAACTTGCCATGATTAACTAAGGTACCTGTGTTTCTCTCCTTCTCCTTCAGTTCCAGCTGATGTTAAAAATTCCCATTATTTCTTCAGTGCAGGATCTTGTATTTTATTTTACCATTATATTTCAGTTTCTTTGTGTTTCAAGGTCATCTGGTCCTTCCTAGGTGTTATTCCATTATCTCTTGAATGGATTAACTTCATGGCTTTGTGTATTGGCCAGTTTCTTAATTATTTTTTGTTAAAGAAATGAATGATAACAAAGAAATAATCGAAATTCTGAAATACTGAGCCACATTAGACAATGAGCTAATTTCATGAAGGTGGTTTTTTCAAGGCAATGTCACATAATGTTCCCTCCATACCTTTCAAATCCTTTGCCTCTGTTTCCACTGCCTGCTTTGTCTGTGATCCTAACTCCTGTATCCCTGTAATTTCTGCAAATGGGAAAACCAGTCTGCTCTGTAGCACAGTGGCTGAACTTCTTTCTGGTTGATCTTTTTGAGAAATACAATACCTCTGACAGGAAACTGAGACTTATATTTGAGTTTTGTACCTTCAGTCTTCATTTCAACTAATAAGAATATTTTCGGAGAGAATATAACTTTAATAATTTCTTTACTTGAGCTGTAACAGCAACCAGATTTTTCATTTTTATTTAATGCAGAAAARTTCAATTAGTTAGTAACTCTTAATGTCTTTCCACTTTGGTTCCATGAATAAATCCTGTCCCGAACTTGTCTTAGCTATTTCTGAAGTTTTCATGCTGAACAATTCTTTTCCTTTCTGCTTAATGTTTTGTTAAATGATATATCTCAGCAGGCAGTTCCTGAGTTGAAGTAGTTTTGTTCAGCATCCTTCTGAGTAATACAGAGCCTGTCAGTCAGAATGAAATCAGAGTAGTTTTCTGTGTTGCCATGCAAATTCTGAATCCACTTAGCTGGSTTTTCTTTTTTCTGCTCATTAAAGACCAAACAAAATTTGTTAAAAGCATAATATGTAACAGGCCAATTCAGCTGGCAGGTATACATTTAGAAGGCAATTCTGCTATTTCCTGGATATAGAGATTATAATTTAGCTTGAAAATGAAAGATTAATGTAAGATCTGAACTAGACACTATGCTTGTRTTTCATCATATTGTGGAGATGATTTTAGATTTCTTAGAGCAGTTTGTTTCATGATAATGGCAAATCATGCATATGCATTTTGAGTTATTTCTGTGCCTTGCCATAGAATCTGCTCTTTAAAGGTAATTATATGTTTTTTTTAATATCAACAATAACAAGGAAACAGAGCACTTGTAATTTTCTTGTTTTCAGCCATATGGTATGTGGTATGTGGGTAGCTGCTCAACGTGGGAAGGTCAGAAAAAGCCTCAGTTACCAATGCTACACCTCTGTGGTACWGCTGGGTAAAACTCAGCTTCCTAAAGAAAATTCTCTTCTACCTTTTGGTGCCAAATGTTCAGCAAGAAAGACTGCAAAGCTCTGCTCTGCCTCCAGTGTAAGCAGGCAATAGAGCTGGCAGTCTTCACAGGCAGAAGTTTAAAAAGAACATCACAGATGTGATATGGTTGAAGACAAATAAAATACTCCATGTTATTAATTGTTCTTGGAACTTCTGGACTGGGTTTATTTTTTTTTTTTAATGGATACTTCAAAACATACAGGCAGCCTCATATTTTCATTATTTTAGAGCTGGATCATTACTAGTTCTTTCAATTATTTCATTTTTGGGGTTAGTGGAAATCATATTACTCAATGACACTCATATTTAATTAACTTTGCATTGAAAACCATTATCCCTGACTCATTTTGCTGTAAATATTTTTGAGTCTTGTAAGTTGACAATGAGTAACAAAATCACACCAAACCTTATGATGTGAGCAAAAACTATGAAAGATATGAGTAGGAGTCTGCTTCCTATTTTCTCTTCATAGAAATCAGAGGCTACTTCCATAATTTAGAGGTTAAATATTAGTTTTTATAAACATCATGAATCCTGCAGGGCAGAAAAAACAYGAATAGAACAGTCAAACTTAGATACATCTGGTATGTTTGAAAGATAAATAATAAAAATCTATTCTTTAGGGGCACTCAATTCTGTCATAACCTTATGGGTTTTTTCAAGTGAGCAGGACAGAGAATCCTAATTTCATATAAAAACACTACTAATACTCTGAAAAATGAATAATTCAGAGATGTTAATTTTTCAGGTTATTTTCTTCCTTCTCTCTGCCTTCTCCTAGGGGATAATTGTCTGAAGATGAAAAAAGTTAAAATATTTCTTACATTTGCATATGTTCTACTAGGTGTTTATTAGAAAAGTGAAGATCAAGAAAGCTGGTTCTGGAGACAGAGAACAAGGTTTAGCAGAGCTTGTATTGGTTCACAGGTCTTCTGAGAATGATTTCAGAWGTATTGCACTGGGTCCAGCCAATGCTTTGTCCAACCAAGAACCTTAATTCACCTGGCAACAAGCAGCATGTTACTTGTTAACCATAACACATTTTTAAGAAAAATCAGTTTTGTTGGTTGACTGGGKTTTTTTTTTAAGGGAAGCCCAACCTGAAGGGTTTCCCAAGATGTTGATCCTTATGGGAATTTCTGCAGGGAGACTAAAAGGCAAAGCTGAGTGAGGCTTATGGTCCGTATGGTAAGTTACAAAATTCTCTGTTGTATTTTAGAGTTGGCTGTAGTTTCTGGAGCTCTGTTTTATGTCCAAGACTATGTAGCTGTAGTCTTTCTAAGCAYGTCCAGGAGACASAGGGTCAGGTTATTTAAGGAAAATKATTACCGAATGTCCTAGACAAAATTAATACTTCTCCCTTGCTATTACCATACCATGAAAAGTTCCTATCAGTGAAGAAAAAGAATTCTCAAACAACTTGTATTAAGAATGGACTAGTCATGATTACACTTTATAAAACAGATGAAAACATACCTATTTGCAAAATGTGTTTTCCCTACCTCACAGTGTAATCTTAATTTTGGTTTTATTAATTTTCAAACAGTTGTTCATCCATGAACTAATCTCCATCAAAAAGTAGAATAATTTAGTGAGTGTTATATACCTGTATGATGTGAAGGGCAAACAGAACTGTGTATCATCAGCAAACATATTCAAATTTGAGTCTGTAATTCTAATMAGTTTTCTAAATAATGAAACATGAATGACCTTTCTGAATCTTTGTGTGTGAGTTGTCTAAAATTTTAATTTCTTTCTTTCTGTCATGAGGTATGCTTGCTTTGGAAGAATTAGGTGTCATTCTAAGAGAATGCATCCCTATCCAAAATAGAAGTATACCGTAGCTCAGGCTGTGGAAGTTAATGAACCAGAATGCTGTACAAAATATGAAGTTTCTCCTTAGATGGCACACTTCTGTCTCATGATGGAAACACTGAATGATGCAGAGGGATCCCAGCAACATAAGAATKAGCATCATCCTTCTATCTATGGTTTAGTCATAGCATGGTTAAAGTGCTTTTAGTTCTGGATGTGGTGTGTACAGCATCAARATTTCTCATTATAATGGGTATGTGAGCTGGAAAGATACTTCTCTGAAATTGCTGAGGAACAGAAGGGGTAGTAGCAGCTAGCCATTGTGGTGAATTTTGGTAGGGATTCATTAGTCAGAGATTAATTTCAGTATAGATCCATTATACTCTGTTGAAAAAGGCAACAAAAATTTCTTCAATATGTGAGAAGGGTCTATGAAAAGAGCTAAAATGACTAATATTTTCTGCAGCTTTCTTACATGCTATATTTTTGTTAAAAGTAAAATTACTTGGTTTGAAACTAYTGAGTTATTTGTCAGAAATKATCTAATAAGCATCATTAAACATTTCTTYTCAGTGTTTGTTAGGAGAAATGAACAGCATCAGGACTTTGAATCTCTTGGTAGGAGTAATAGTTTAAGAAAATAGAGAATATGCAGAAACTAAGTAAACAAGGGAGCTTTACAGAACTTTAATACTGTCCCTTKCTTACCACAGTTGATTTGCCTGAGGCATCATTGTAAGAAAAATTAGATTACTGCTAGATTTATTGACTGTCTGAATGATATAAGGTTTTTTAACATGCTTACTTGAAATATTGAAGCAGGGAAATGAGAAATGTTTTCATGCTCTTAAATTCCTTAAGACTTTAGTGTAGTGGATGCCATCAGAAAGGGTATAACAACTTATTACAATGGGTAGGGCACTCAGTGGAGAAAGAGCACAAAACTTTCATGGAACTTTTCCTACACCATCTTGGCTCTGAGGTTGCAATCAATATATAAGCCCATCTTGCTCCTGGGAATAATGATTCTCAACAAACAAGGTGTGTTTCTGTAAACAAGAAGTTTTAGTTTTGATAAATTATGGTGAAAACCCGTTTTATTGGAAATTTCAACCCAGAATGCTGGCTACAGTATACAGACTAAAGATGATTGCTGTAGAAAGTGCAGGTTGAGGCCTGTTTTATTCAACTGCCTCTGGAACTGATTTTTTTTTTTTTGCTAGGAGCCTGAGGAATAAACAATCTGCTATTTTAAGAATGCCTTGTCAAGGTATAATAAGCCAAACACACTTATTTGATTAGCTGTCCTGTAGTCTCCTAACTGCCAAAATGAAGCTGAGTGCTTGTGCATGGCCTTAGCTGGGATTTGTGTGATCAAAACTGGACACAAATGAGCTGAGCCAAGGACCAGAAGCTGATAAACTACCTTGGAGGTTTGTAATTGTAAGAATAGAACTTTTTACAGGGTCTATCTTAGACAAGACTATAATTTTGCAAAGTCACATGCAATATACAAATCTGATTTACATACTGTGTTTTGCTTTTAAAATGTGTAATATGAAAAAGACAAATTTCTAAGTTTCTGCCTTACCCATCTATCAGTCTCCCTAAGTGCTGTGAGATAGACAGTCATAAGTTAAAAAACACCACTGGCATGTAAAAAAAATTGTGAATGTAATAGCAGGGCTGACCAGCTTGATTGCTTAACCCAGAGTGTGATTCATAAATGTTTAGGAACCAAGTAGGCAATTTGTTTCATTGTTTTGGACATTCATGCATCAGAGAAGGCACTGTAGAAGGAAGCCATGACTTGTGTGCTGCGTTGTGAAATTTTGTTTTAAAAAACCACTTTCAAAGGATGCTTTTTGCCAATGTATCCTCAACCATCAAAGCAGGGAGGAGTTTGGGCCTTCTGCTTAGACAACTTTTCCATCACGTTCATTGGATTTCATTTCTGATAAGTGAAGAGGAACAGAGAGAAACTCTCAGATATGTGTTTGGCAATATATCTAGGAACAGTTTGGGTAGGAGAGAGAAATAATTCATCAGCACAATGTGGAAAACTATTATGAACAGAGGCAAGCAGACCTAGGCATTGTTTTTAAGTAAATGAAAAGAAAATAACCATCAAAATAAAGCTAATTGTAAAATTTTCAACAGCAAAAATATATGGAACGTCAGGTGTAGTAATCTAAAAAATAACCAAAACGAAAGCTTTTCTAAACTAGAAAGGCTCTGATTAAAATTGTTTTTCAGCTACAATATTATCAATAAAACATAAATACAGAATTTAATTTCTTCTTCTGTCCCCACAACCATATAAGCATATGGAGGTATAAGTAATTTTCAATGTGTTTAAGAGACCTCCTTTTGATAGAAAAGAGTCTTTGGAGGAAAGAGCCCAGATGTCCACAAACGAGCTTACAAACTAAAACTGAGGGATAATATAATATAACAGCAGAAAACTTTGATTCACTGCTGAGTGCTAGAGAATGAATTTTCTCCAGAATCATGGGAAATACAACTCAAAATTACTCCTGACATGTGCCTGAGTGACTAACTGCTCTGGAAATATTCTGGTCTCAGATTTGAAGTGCTGAAGAGGCCAATAAGTGAAGCTATACACAAAAAGTGTCCCTTTCTTTAAAGCACACCCATTTGAAAGCACTTTTCATTATTCTGTTCATGCTTGCATTTGCATCATAAAGCAGAGGTCACTTGCTATTAGCTGGGCCAGTTCAGAGCTAAAAAGTATCCTTTAAAAAAAAATCTCCTGATCCCATTTTGCAAATTGGATAGAATCCTCAATGCTATTGACCTCAGATTCAGATTAGCTTAATTTGATCATATTTATTCTTGCATTGTTCCACTTGTGTATAAAAGAAAACGAAAAAAGGAGATGAATGGCAGCTGTCACTCGTTCTAAGCCTGATAGACTATTTGAAACTCTTCTGTGCCATGAATAAAGTATTTCCTTGGCAGACAACAGAAATATSTTTATGTCCTTGTAAAATAACCCAAGTCATTTAGGAGCATTATTAACAAACAAAGGATGTCAAGGATGGATTATTTGGGTTGGTCTCACTAGAATTGTATGAATATGAATGACACTTKCTTCCTGAATGTGCTGAGATGTGAAATGCAACAACAAACTTCCTAATCAGAACTACTAAACAAKTAGGACTCAAAATGTACAAGTCAAAAACAAATGTTATGAAAATCAGTGTGAAAACTCATAGYCCTAAAGGAGATGCTCTGAGGTCTGTTGAGGAGCTGCCTGATCTAAACAGCCTCATTTATATCCATACAATAGTGCTGTCCTCAGTATGYAGGGCAAGCACTCTTTCCATAGACTGGATTCCTATTAGCATTCTATTGACAGCAAGTTCAGCTGATGGAGGTTCAGCACTAAAAGGCAAATGGGAAACTAGAAAAGACRGGTAATTTCTGTGGGGACTCTATGGTGTGACAGTAGCTTAGGGATTGTGTAAAGCCTTGGACACCAGTTTGCCAGAATTGTTCTCTTCCTCGTCTGTAGAGCATACACACTTTATATGGGTAACAGTCCTGGTCGAAACTGTGTGCTAAAGATTTTCTTTGCTTTCCACAGGCACAGTTTTGGCAACTCAAATGCACAAAAAATGCAAGTGGGYACACGGACTTGAAGTAGCTGTCAAGCTTAAATGTAAAGTCTGCCAGAAGACTCTCAGTCCTACTGCTCTTCTATGGTGTTCTTACTGTTTTCTTGTCTCTCCTGGGCCAAAGGGGCAGTTTGTTGGAGATGTTGATGGAAACTGGCACAAGTCAGGGCTAGATCAGTGTGGTGACAAACTGCTGAGCCCACTGCTCCTGTGCTACCTGCTCATGCTACCAGCATCATGCTCTGCAGGGTCAGTTCAATGGAATGGATCTGCAGCTGGGAGAAGGGCAAAGCTCTGAGCATGGACCCWGTGCCACACCAGCAGCATTTCAGTGCTCTGCCATCCCTGGCAGGGAGCTGACTGATTGAAAGGCCAGACAGGGCTTTAATTGCATTATTGCTAAGCTGACTTAAAAAAGGACATGTGGGAGAAAGAGAAATGTAGACATCTACATGACACAGACCTGTGAGCATTCATGTGAAACTATTTCTGTGTCCTTTTTAATATTTCAGCTTTTAAAGAAAATGTAAACCTAGATAAATAGGTTATTCATGAATCCTTCTTCTGATTTTACTTTTATGTTCTCTTTCTTTCATTCTAGCCTTTAATCTGTTCTTTAACTTATAAATCTTTCAAATTTAGGACTTCTTACCAAGTTAACTTCCTACAAGATCCCAAAGAAAATAAAATCTTGTGTTCTAGTTAGTTAGATTTTGCTTTGAATAGTAGWGTATTTGAATGTTGTATACTGTGAGTTACAAGCAAGTCTGTTTTCAACTGTTAAATAATCTTGAACTTTACAAAAAGTTTTAAACTTGGTAATAAATACATTAATACATTGATAATTAATTAAATGTATTCCGGTTGTCATCATAACCATTTGAACTGAAGGCTATAGATTATCATATCTAAATTTACCCTTTCATGGCCTGACAATCAAAAGTCACTTCAGTAATCATTAAGTCAAGATTAAAAAAAAAATATATATTTATGTGTATATACACACACATGCACATTTTAGTTCTGAGCAGCTAACAGCAGGATTAAAATGTTAATGTGCACAGGACAGCACTGTGGTTTTTTTGTATGGATATATGCATCTATGGAATGTATGGAAGAACAGAATTGTGCATGGAAATGTGCCAATCTCTCAGGCTCCTAAGTAGGCCAAATTTTTGTTTACTTCCCTATTGTCCATCCATTTATCCATCTGTGTATCTATCTATCTATCTATCTATCTATCTATCTATCTATCTATCTATCTATCTATCTATCTATCTATCTATCTATTATCTATCTAATCTCTGTCTTTCTATCTAGATATAAAATAACTCAGAAAACTTTCATGCTATTATATGATACTGTTTCTGTTCTTCATAACATGCATTTCATTAGAAGTGTCATGTTTGTTCTACGTAGTAAGTCTGATATAGTACATTAAAGGGAATTAATTTTAGTTATTTCACTGAAGTTTGATGACTTACTTCCACTCTTTATTAGAATATATAGGAGAATCTTGCAACCTTTGTAAACAGAATGTTAAAATATTTAGTCCTTATTTCTTTTGTAACCCTTTCAATGTACTATGTCAAAGGATTGCACGCAGATCAAAGACATTAATTTACACTGTAAGACCTTCTGATATTTGTTACAGTGCAATTCAAGGGAGAGGTCTCCAGTGGGTTGTACTTTAGTGTAGGTACCTCCATTATTCAGACCAATAGTGCCAGAGTTCCCATTGCTCCCGTTTTCCAGCATACAGGASCAAAGAGAGCGCAGAAATTCATTGTAATTATGGAAAACTCCTCTGTGCTGACAGGGAACGTGGTGAGACTAATGCACTCTCCTAAGTGTAATCTCTTCTTTGCAATGACCTTGAATCAGAGAAGATTTTTTACAGTTATGGAAACAAAATTTATGTGAAAGCTTTCCTAATAAACCCAAATGTATTCCAAAGTAAGATATTGCCAGAGGCTTTTGTTAGTAACATCAGATTGGAACAAGTGTGTAAATCCGAAGMAATTTAATTTTTTTCACTATAAACCCATCAAACTCTGCATAGGCTTGAACACAGAGAAGTCTTTCTTTTCTGCTTGCCTCAGGCCTTGATGTTGCAYTCTTTTCCCACAGCACACAGCAGAGTGGGGTGTAACAAATGACAGAGAAATTCATATTTCAACGTAATCTGAAYGAAGTCAGTACGATAAGATTTGTTATCAGTGTGCATTTATTAATGCTGTKTTCATTTTTCACTGCAGGAGTCTAGCTGAAGTATAGATAGAAGACTCCCATTAAGACAAGCACCAATTTGATTCATCTTGCTGCGCCCAGTTTTTTGATAGGCAAGCTGATGTTATTTATAAAACAAGACCTTTCAAAGTGAGACATGAAGATTTGTAAATTGATGAAATAGTTGTTTTCCACATTTATGAGTGAAACTGCTTTTCCCATATGCATATCCTTGATCTGTCCCTTTCTTTTCCACTTGATGTTGATGGGGAAAATGGTAAAAGTTATGATGGCGCATGGCTCATGAAATTTTTATAAATAAACATTAAAAACTGGAATCAGGTTTTAGCTGTTAAATCAAAAAGAAAAGAATTGACCAAACACTCTTATCAATGCAAGAAAGTGGTGGTAAAAGGTAATGAGAGGGGAAAATGTAGAGAATAATTTCTAATCCTTGTCATATRCTGTTTAAACTCAAATTATGCTAAAGCAAAATCGTTCTTTTGACTTCTTCAAGAAACAGCCAGATCCAGCTCTATCTAATGAAAAATGTGAAGAACTGTTTTTGTGTGTATGTGTGTGTGAGAGAGACCTGGCATTTAATTTTGATTCCTTGCATTAGAATAACCTTACAAAGTACTTCCTATGATGAGTTAAACTTTCCAGCATCACTYTGAGGAATCAATATCTTCATTTTGCACAAGGGAAAATGGAAAGACAATAATTGAGAATCTGTCTTCGAGAGTCTGCAGAAAACTGTAGCAAGCCATGAGAATTATTTCTTGTGCAGAGACTTTAATTTCCCAGACCTGGGGGTTTTTAAACAGAGATTTTTTTCAATCATAGTTTTCTAAATGTTAATAAAATCTTTTTTTAAAATATTGTTTTGGAAAGGACTGTTAAAATGGCATTTCAATGTCTTCTTGAAAATGTATTTATGCCAACAGAAATACATGCTTCAAARAGATATCTCCACTGGATTCTGGGAAAGTGCCATCAACTGTAAGTTTGCTTATGCAGAGCAATGTTTTGTAGTATAAAAATAATAGATTAAAATGTTTTCCTGATTGTGATGGGGAAAATAATGAATATTTGTATTCAGTTTTTGCTCCATCACTTGGTCATACTCTTGTACAGTAAAGAACTAAAAAGTTACTACAAAACAAAAGAGAAAAATCTTATCTTGGTTTTTTACTATCACATTTTTTGTCTGTCATTTAATTTTGCTGTCTACTTCTAACTTCCTAAATTGGTCTTTGAAATAATGGTGTTCAGTAAATAAAAAAAAGAGAAATTAATTTTTGTTTTTATTTAATTTTTAGATTAGTAATGATAATTGAAATTGTTGGCCACATCAGTGACTCACAAGCAGTAGCCACTGAAAGCCACTGCTGAGTATTAAATTGTCAATTGTTTTTTAATAGGTCAGGTATTGACATCTGGTGAATCTCACTAGATGTTCTTTAATATTAAATAATTTTCCCATGATCATTAGTTTAAATAGGACTATTCAAGTCACTTCAACTCACCTTATATTACAGGGGAACTCTTTTAGTGGTGTAAAGCTTGAACACAAAAATAAAATTTGCTGTTTGGGATGAAGATAGAGAAAAAGTTTCTAATGCCTGTAGTTTAATTTTAAATATATACAAAAATACAATATCTGAAATGCTATAATTTCCCTGAGATGCCTAGTGTAATATTTAGTTATGTTTAGCCATTTTTTTACAGTATTCAAAACCATGTAAGATTTTTTCTATCTCTGCCGACCTCTGTCTGCCTTGGTTCTGACAGAGGGGACTGCAAAACCAGAATGATTTTTGTCTGTTGAAAAACATTTTGCCCTGCAACCTTAATTCCTTTTTGAATCTTTTTGTCTCTTTCTTTATCTCAGTACTTATGTCCAATGAAGTATGAATAAGTACTAGTATAGAGAATATGACATTTCTGATATTACTACTGAATTTTCTGACACTATCATCTATGAAATAAAGTCAATATATCATTTTAGGCATTGCTCTTCAAAAATTGTGACAAAGTTTGAAGGGCTTTTGTCTTAGAAATTTTACTTTAAAAATATTCTTCCAAATATTTGGTAAAACTCTTTCTATCTCTAATTTTTATCTGATTATTCTTTAGGAAGAAATGAAAGTAATTTTACTGAAATATTCACATTTGTAGTTTAATTTATACTGTTGTTGTGTCTTTAGTATGTATGACTATGTTGTCAACTTAAATATGTTCTCTGAATATGYGATATAACACTGCATACAGATTGTATCTCACTCTGAACAATCAGATGTTCTTCAGTCTGTAATGAAGGCTGATATTGTCAAATGTTCCAGCATTACCTCACTTTTCAAAACAGTTTATAAGCCCTCAAGCAGSAGTTTCAAAAAGGATTTCCATTTTTCAAAATATGTCACCCACTGGAACCAGTGAGGTATGAAGTGAACAGTTGAAGTCTGGAGAGTTCCTGAAGTCAAAAGAGGAAGCAAAATCAGGCAAAATCAAGGAAAWTTTTCCTCACTTTCAAAGACATGGGAGGCATGTCTGACACTASATTGTAAGTTGTGTTTCTGCAAGTGTGTCTGTGACAAAGCCTTTACAAGCTGTAGAGCAGAACAGTGGGAATGCAACTGAAGATCCAAACTATTGGCACTGCAGATCCAACATCCCACCTGCGTGTGGATCAAGAGATTTTTTGCTTCACACCCACAGATGTATAAGCAGGTAAGACTTGTTAGGAGGCCCTGGGCTTTCTATATATTCTGGTTTCATTCAAATGGCAACCAGTTTTTGCCGTACAAGACCAATTTCAGTGTGAAATGAAACATGGTGGAAGATGAAGAAGTGTACTTTGAAAGTGTCATCACAGTCTGAAAATCCACTCTAAGAAGGATGCACTCTGCATTGCATCCCTTGAAGTGGAACCCAGGAACATGGTAAGCTCTGTGGTTGTGGTCTTTGCCATTTGCTCCTGATGTAATGAAGGAGTTTGCAAWGCAGTTCTGCTGCCTGGAAATAAAGAATTAAGTCTCTGATTTCCTATCCCACTTCTCAATATCATGACCTATGTCAAAAGTGTGTACTGAAGAATTCTGTAGTTTTTCAYRTTCTGTTTTCAGAACTGTAAAACARAACTCAACTGAGGAGCAAATKCATATWTCATCTCCTACCCATTGCCACTTTGTCCCTCTACTCCTTATTTCAGTGCTTCCTATCTTTTCACTCTTTGCTTCCTCTGTAACTACCTAGTCTTCATTTGGCCACTTACTTTATTGTTTATTTCTATTTGGTCCCCTATAGTTCCTTTCAAATCAATTCCTGGTGAGAATGGCATTATTCTTGCTGCTTTTACTGTAGTCCTATTCCTTATTACAGCTTTCCAAAATATTGTGTAGCATTCTCACTTGGTTGTGCTCACATTTTGCTAGACTGAAGATAAATTTAGCAATTGATAGTTATCAGAAACAAGCTCTTTTGCTTTTAAGTATGGAAAGTGTATTGAGCATTTTCTAAAACCTCTGGCACTTCTAAAATAATTACCAGTTATTTTGTAGAGCCCCCAGCTAAAAGACTGCTTCAGTCAAAGCAGTGACAAAACACATTCTTTGAATTCTTGAGCATTTTCTGGCCTTCTGAGCTGCACTTCCTGAAGTTTTCACCTTAGCTAAAGTGGTTGCATAATTTATTTTTACCTGGCTTTAAAATCCCCTTTTGAAAGATTTCATTTTATATTGTTTGCAGTGTGGGAACTTTTAATACATATCCCATTCCTATAAATTAGTGACTGCTGGAGTTTAGATTAATGAACTCTCATTAGTTATTTCCTTTGCATTTTGTTTCCTGTATAAATTTTGAGATGATTGCTAAAATAAATTACTTGTACAAGCTTTAAGTGCTTTTCTGTTTCCTGCTGTGGTGGCAAGTGCCTCTTTCAATTGTTTTGAAATGAATGCCTTAAGTGACTTTTCTCCTTTTGAGCATCCTCCTCAGTTACAAACTTCACTGAAGCTAAAACTTTGATTTGGAGAATCATTTCTGTACATTAGGATTTATGCAGGAATTTTTTTTCTGAAGAAATTGTTTCTCAATAAGTAGCTGCTTTAGTTACATGGTCCTGGAACAAATTGCTCATGAAACTTATTGAATGAAATGTGCCAGTTCTATGAAATGGCATAGAAAAAATCTTTTTCTCACTAATTTTTGGAATAAAATGTGGACTAGTCTGTATTACAAGCAGTGCTACCTCCTCTTCAATAAGAAGAATGATTTCACTCTCTCAGACACAGGACTATTGAAAAAGAATTGTTGTCATTCTACAGTAAAAAAAAAAAAAAAAAAAAATCCTGCCATTTCAGACTGTGTTGCAGATCACAAGAAACAATAAAGCAGAACAAAGAAGATGATATCGAGAATTTTTTCTCTCTGGGCTCATCATGTTTACACAACATGTTGCCAAATTCAGCATATTGCATTTTCAAGCATGTGTATTTTAAATATTTATGGATAGTGAATAATTCCTTTTAGCAAGAGATAAAAATGATTTCTGATCCTTTAGCACACTGCAGCTATAAAACCATTATTCAAATTAATTAGATATTCCAGCTGTTAAATGAAAAACTCTGCAATGGCTTTTTAAAACTTACTGAAATATTTCCAATATAGATGATTGATTGTGACAGGTTTATTTGAGTGGTGGCASATGAAAAATCTGAAAGTAAATTTCTGTTTCTGTGATCATGAGTCTTACCTCTGGAGAGCATGAAGGAAATGTTCAAGGTCAGGTTGRAGAGGGCTCTGAGCCATCTGATCTTGTTGAAGATGTCCCTGATTRTTGCAGGGAGGCTGGAGTAGGTGACCTTTAAAGGTCTCTTCCAACCCAAAGTGTTCTGTGATGCTGTGAGCAGAAGTTTGCTGCTCAGTGTTTTCTAAACAAACACAGTCATGAGAATGCTTAAATAGTTCTCTTTGATAAAGTAATAATACATTGTTCTTTTCACATAGTTTTCAGATTTCCCTTTGCTATTTTAATAAATGGTTGCATAATGTGCCAGGAATTTGATTCTCTTTCTGACTCATCTTTTAATGTCTAACATATGTTGAAGTCATGATTTAAGTGACTTTCTGATATGAAAAGGAATTTAAGATGAAGAGATTTTGACATGGCTATGGAGTAATTAAGAAAAGGCAGGTAACACTGAGTGGGTCTACAACTGATTTTCATTTAAAAAAAAACAAACCAATTTTTTTCCTGGCTTTTGATATTTTGTGCATGACTAGTTACATGTGATGACAAAACCAATATACCAATATGACAATTAGCAACAATTAGCAACAGAAAGAAAAAAAGACCAGTTAACTTTTTATATTTAATTCCCCCATAGTGTTGCTTAGGCATGCCTTCACTTAAATGCCTT
>NW_026623332.1:654605-662893 GCF_030028575.1 Malurus melanocephalus | reverse complement strand
TTTTTTTTGGATTTGCTCTTCTTTATAACTGAGTTAGACTGAGTATAAGCCAAATGTAGTTTTGGTTAAAAACTACTGTATTCACATCAAAATAATTTTGTTATTTCATCACAGTGCTGTTTTTTTGGAGCCTATTTCTTCACGTTGATCATTCTGAGACGTTCTGTGAGGGACTCCACTGATTTTATGTAGACTTAAGAGGATAATCAACAGACTAGGCTGCAATACCTGTCTTCTTTTAACTTGCATTAAAAGTCATATTTGGGATACTTGCTGGCTACTTTAGCAAAAGAAGAAAGAAGTAAAAAATATAATGGTTATACAGAAAACAGGAAAATACAGGGACTTTGTGGCCAAGAAAAGCTCCCTAGTGACTGATTGCTTCAGTAAAACTATTTTTCTACAACTTTTGTTCTTTTCATCATGGTTATTTCATGTCTTTCCTTAATACCACAAAAAAATCACTCCATTAAGATTTCAAATGCAAACATTCAGGTCTAGTAACTAGTAATTAGCTCTCGTGACAATGGAAACTAAAAATTACAGGCAGCATAAATTACTTTAAACTCAACTAGCCTATTTTTTGTAAGTTTGCATAAGTATTAAAATGTCTTATTATCATTGAAATTATTTTAATGTGACATATTGAATTATAATTAATGTAATTAGAAATAATAAAATATTATTCAAAGACTGTTTATTCAATAGGACATGTTGCCATAGAAACAATGAGCAAAAGATTCATTTATTCTGGTTTCATGGCAAAAAAATATTCTTCTGCTGTGAATATTCAATGCTCTCACATTTATGTTTTCAAGAATATCACAAAAAAAAATCAATAGGCAACTGTATATAGAGTATTTCCTTTGCTCTTTAACTGAAGTTTATTTGCATTTATTATAAAAAAAAAAAATCAAAAAACCATAACAAAACAAAGTAAAACAAACCCATAATAAATCTGTTTGTGCTCCAAGAAGAGCCGCAGATGTTTTCTTGGTATTGATCTCCAGCAATAATGATTTTTAAGCACGGAAGAAGTGCATATGGGGATTTTGTGTGATGGCCAAGGGAAAAAAATCCAAAACACCAAAAAACAGCGAAACAAAACATGGGAGAAATAGAAGCTMAAGAGCTGCATCAAGATTGCCAACAGTCAGCACAGCCTTCATCTTATGCAAGTACTGTCAGCTTGTGTTTGCAAAACCTCATGATTTATTTAGAATTTTAATTAAAGGAAAGGAGTGATTGGAACAGCATCCTAGCAGTACCTAGCATCTGCCGACCATAGCTAATGATTTTTACAACCTCATCTGCAAACACTCCATTAAAGAAGCTAACCATGACGTGTGACACAACTGAACCAAATGAGTGAGGGAAAACAAATCTTGCCTGCAGCTATCACTAATAAAAGAGACAGAATAAGATTAAAAAAAAAAAAAAAAGACGCTGCAAAGTGTTGTAGCTTCAGGGCTCAATCTCAAGTCCTTGGAAAGAAGGATCATTACATACTCATGAGCATGTGAAACATTTTGGCCGCTGGATGCTGTCTTGACAGCTTTTTCAGAATTTGCATTATTTTTCCATTTTCCAGTGAAAATAAATCCAACTTCAATTTTAAAAGCAAAAGGCCTTTGAATTTTATTTCAATCATACTTGTCATTTGGACTCTCTTTTTGTAGCTCTTTAAAAAATAATGCTTTGCATTTGGTTGGGATTTCACTGTGCAAGGTACAACATAAAGTATAGCAGCTCCTGGCTACAGAGGGATATTATGGTCAGAAATGGTTACTGATGGGGAACACAGAGGGACAATGTGGCTRTAACTTCCCTGGTCAATGGCTGCAGCTTTTCTTCTGTGATTAAGTACTCTATCCTCATCTTCTTGGTTTCAAATAAGTTAAATATAGATGTGAAATTGATCCAATCAAGATTCTCCACAAACTAAACCATTTGGGATTTAGCCTGACAACCAGCAAATGCTAATGTTTTCTTTTGGGGGGGGGGAGGGGGGGGGGGGGGGGGAGGTGTTGTAAGAAGCAACCACTACAGAGTTCCCTAAAATATTTCAGGTTTGTTGTGTTCCGCTTACATAGATGTTGGAGATGGAAAAGAATTATTGTTTTCAGCTCTTTCTCTGCCATTGCAGGGTACTTTACTTCATTACAATACAATAATACTGCCACCATAGTAATAGAGTGCATTTGTCTCTTGATATCTGCTGGAGGAGTCTTGAATCTTAGGTTTGGCTCCTCTCCAGACCAATCTGTGCATAAAGACAAGCACCAMGTGTGAGTGCACAAGCACACCAAAATGACAGCAAGTATCTGCAATGGCCACTGAGAGTCCAGCAGATGGAAAACAAAGAGAAAACTCCCAAAGGTCAGATACTGTGTATGTCAGAATTTAAGAAACCTCRAAAAAGTTGACTAGAATAATAGTGATATTCATTTCACACAGAACATTTCAAGGGRAAGKTTCTTGTGAAAACYAAATCATTGTAAAGCTTGAGATGCRTTYTGTRGGGTGTATCACAAGTTARAAAMTATCWCCCTGCTGCTACATAAAGTCATTCTATCCCTGGATGTATTTAATTAACGTATTCTATATCTTGTGGGTTATAAGAGGTTGTGTAAAGAGTATTGTTACAAAGAAAAGAAACAGACAGAGTTTTCCATCCTCTGTTCCCTTGCAGCAGTGGGAAAGTTTCTGATCACTGAAAATGACCCAACAGTCAAAGAACGTGTTTTCTTTTGGGAAGCAAACAGTCTTCTTAGGGAAACTGGGCATTTTCCCTGGCAGATTTGGGTTTTATTCCAATCCAAAGAACAGTGTAAAAATGTTTTTTCTATTCTTCTGGAAGAAAATATACCTGTATAATATGTGTTCTTGCAGGTAAATACAATCCCTTCACACCAGGCATCTTTACTCGTTTGCCTGCACTGGGTTTCACTCCATTGTCTGGCTGGCAGGCTTCAGCTGCTTTTTGTAATACTGCAGGCACATTTCACAGCTGAAATGAAAATTCTTAAGCTTTCGACTGCCAACCACGGTCTATGTATTAAACTTCATCTAAATACTGTAATTAAGCATATTTTTTTCATGTCCCACATCTTCTCAGTAGGTTACCTTTAAATCATATGCATATCATGGAACTGATTTTGTGTGAACTAGTGCGACTTCAGAAAGGTCCTCTAAGGAGGTGCTTTATAAAATACTGTAAGCAGAAGCATTTGGAAAATTAGCTGAACTTGTAGGATWTCTTAAAAAGACTTGAAATATTCTGCATGGATTTACAGGCAAGCCACTGGACTTGCATTGTAACACTACTGACAGATTTTAGACAGACAGCGGAAAAAGTAGTTTGGACTCAGGTCAGAAAAAGCTATATGTGCTCATATTTCCCACCTTGCAATTTGCTAATTTTTCAGCGTGGGAATCTGACCACCAACAAATTCAGACTGAGTAGATTTATGAGTCACTGAAGTGGAAGAAATAGTCAGAGGTTCAAATGCATATATAAGCTCAAGCCAAAAATCTCAGATTTACATGTTTTAAAATAGCTGTTTCCCTCCATAATTAGAAGCTGAAGATATTTGATCAGACTTTTAAGGTATCTGCATTCAACACAAAATTGAATGTGGGTTACAGATACCCATAGTTCCACTGAGCTTTAGCTGATAATTAATTAGGATTTTAGCTAATTAACTAGGGCTAGGATTAGGGTTTTGCTTAGGGTTAGGCTTCAGAGATCTAAAGAGCCTGGAGCTCCGGGTACGCTGGCACTGCAAAGGGCCTGTGGGGGCCATTGTGGCAAGGCTCCAACATGGCTGCTCCTACATTTTTCTGACATGGCCGAATCAAGTAGTGGAGTAGGCTAATTAACCAGGGCTAGGGTTAAGGTTCTGCATAGGGTTATGGTTCAGAGATATAAAGATTTAACATTGGAGGCCTACTTAAATACCCAACCCCAGTACCTGGGTCGGCCATGTCAGAAAAATGTAGGGGCAGGCATGTTGGGACCTTGACACGATGGCCTCTGCAGGCCCTTTGCAGCGCCAGCTGCAGCCGGAGCTCCAGCCTCTTTAGACCTCTGAAGCCTAACCCTAAACAAAACCCTAAACCTAGCCCTAGTTAGTTGCCCAAACCCGCTACTTGGCTCAGCCATGTCAGAAAGATGTAGGAGCAGCCATGTGTGTCCTTGCCACAATGGCCTCTGCAGGCCCTTTGCAGCATCACTGTGCCAGCTCTGAAAAGGGCTATGATGAAAACATGTGTTTTGATATTTAACTTTAGACAGCTAAATGTAATATTTGTGGTTCATTGTTTTATTTTTGGAGAATGTGATTTGAACCATGTCTCCATTAGAAGATGTGCTCCCTTCAAATTCTACTTTCTTTCTTACCTACCGAGATTCTACAGACTCATCTCTCTCAGCTCAGGTATTTGGGTGGCTAGAGTAACTCGCGTTAACCTTGTGAAAACTGTGCAGGMATGGAAAACATGTCTGATTCCTTTAAATTTGTTCCTTTGATTTGTTTTCCAAGCATGGATTGATGTGCTAGAAACAATTCATTTTTCATATTCTTAGATAAATTGAAGGGGGCAAAGTATCTCTCTTGGTTGCAAGAACATATTTGAAATTGAATTATTGTGCGGCAACAGAAATCTGTTTTCAGAGCAATTTTTCAAACTATCACAGCACTCTTTAAACTTTGAAGTACCCGTGCCTTATTGGCTGTAATTAGATAGATAGATATATAATTTTGTATATATGGATTTCAGTACTTATATAGTTCAAGCTACACGTTGGAAGTCCATGCCAGAATCTTTTACATGTCTGCTGTTTTGTAAGTGAAGATATAATCTATTGTCCTTGAAGAACTGAGTTCACTGGCGAAGCAGTTCTCCAGCTGTGTTTCTAAAGAGGCGCCTCTCACTGTTCTGTGAATAACTAGCAGTCATTAAAGTCAGGCCCTTGTCAACTCTTGATGACTTATCTTAGAGTATTATAGAATATGCAAAATGGTTCTCCAATGCTAATTTAATGTACAAAATTTTAAACAATTGTTATCCAGGTGATGATAGACAATGACAAAACAAAAAAAAAAATAAAAAAAAGGAAGATAGTTCTAGGAATTATGAATTAAAGGCAGGTTAAATTCAGCCAGCTTTTGGGAAAGATAATCACAATGATTTTTTGAAATTTTATTTTGATTTTTTAAATAATTAAATCTAAACCCGTTGAAAATCAGGTTTGCACTTGGCATTTTAATGGGTAGATAGTCCCGTGCCTTTACCTAGAGACCAGAAGGAACCAAACACCCTGGTGTCTGCCCTGGCATGTGGTGAGACTCTTTGGTCACTGCAGTACATTCATTAGGTCCACTTTTACTGCGCTTGTGGGACCAAACATGGCAATGCTGTGTGTGAGTTAGCCCAAAACATAATTCCAGAGAAATGTATACAATGCACAACCATACCAGCAGTTCTGGCACAAGTGACTTTCCTTTTGCCCTGTATCCTCTTTGAAATTMAAATCTATATCCTGTCTGATACCTGATGATTTTTGCCTTTTCTTTTTATATACCCTTTTATATAGTTTATATACCTTTTAAAGACATTTTCTGTACACTTTATGTATTCCTGGTACCCTTTGGCTACATGCTTGTAATTCTTGTAGCCTGATATTTTTCGTTTTGGGGTTATTTAGTTTATTTAGCCTGATATTCTTAGTTTTGGGGTTCTGCTAAGCAGAAGATCAACACCCTCAGTAGGGGGTCAGCATGCCCTGTGCTAACTCTAACTTGAGGCTCCAACCTTGGTGAAGCCTTCTCTCTGGAACATGTTGTTTAAACTGGGCTCTAGCCTCATCTGGGGTGATTTCTTTAGAATAGGGGAACATTACTCAATTTGTTAAGTTTCTTCTTAGGGAATTCTAGATAGATATGTTAATTTGTGAAGTTTATAAAATTGTATATGTATTATTGGCGATGTGCAACTTCAACATTTTCCAACTTGACAAGCTGTGCACCTGGGATCCTATTAAAACACCAAGGTAAACCCTTTTATCCCCTTAACCGTGTCTGTCTCATAATTCAAAACTGCCCGATAAGGCAACATGTCAACATTCCATTATTCACAGGTGAGCTATTTGGCTAGTGGATTAAATGTACTCAGTGTCAGCAAGCAGGAACTTCCATTAGCTGTAGTATGGTCCTATTATCTCTCTCCCTACCATATGRCTTGATGTGGCTGATTGGAAGTTGGGCTCTTAATTCAAGTCTGAATGTAGGGGAGTATGTTTACCAAATGAACTGATGGTTTGAGTTTATGCTTTTGTCTGATTTATGGCACCCCATCCATGCCCTCTGCTACTTCCCTGTTCCCTGATATAAAGCAAACCCAGAGAATCCATTTGGGTTTTTGCATTTCTCCAAACAATTTTCATTGTTTGACAGATACATAAGCAGTGGGCAGCTCCAAAGACATCTTCAAGAAACAATGAAACTGCTCTGGAGGGCTCCTTCTCAAGTTCCAAAATTTGTACTGCTGACCTGAAAATCATAGGGCAATTGGACGTATTAACTWGGTGAGAGGGAAGTATTACTGGTGTTGAGGTTGCCTGCAGTGATCTTTTGCAAAGAACTGGTTGAGTACCTCATTTGTTTTTATCTGCTGGCATATAATTTAGAGGAGGCAGAACCTCACTGAAGAAGGTTGATTAGTAATTATCAGCCATTATTGTTACTTAGACCCATCCTTATATCTATGTCTTTAAAGTGGAAATACATTTTAAACCTTAAGAAGCAAAATGTGAAAGTATTAGACTAGTAAGAAAATCCTGTGTTCAGTTTTGTGTTCCATATCTGTAATGTTAGTTAGTGTTTTTCCATTTTTGCAGCTGAAATGTGTTTTATTCATATTTCTTTCCTGAAGATTTCTGCTTCTATTTGCCATTGTCTTTGAAAGGCCATCTACTAAGAAACTTCCCATTGGATCCATATTTTTCACATATAATTTATTTGAAAATTTCAAGTGCTAGGATCCTAATTTTTCTTTTAATCCAGCATGTTGCAGCTTGTTCTCTGTTTCTGCCATGACCACATTCTGCTTGTAGACACATTAAAAAAAATCTTTCTCTCTTTTGAAAATTTTTAACTATTCTTTATTTTTAGAGAACATCCAAAGGAGAGTATCAAAGATGAAGGGCCTTGAGATGAAGTCGTATGAGGAGCAGCTGAGGTCACTTGGTCTGCTCAGCCTGAAGGAGACTGAGAGGAGAGCTCATTGCACTTACAACTTCCTCAGGAGGGGGAAAGGAAGGGCAGGCACTGATCTCTTCTCTGTGGTGACCAGTGACTGCACCCAGGGGAATGATCTGGGGTTGTGTCAGGGGAGGTTTAGGTTGGATATTAGAAAAGGGTTCTTCACCCAGAGGATGGTTGGGCACTGGAACAGCTCCCTAGGGAAGTGATCACAGCACCAAGCCTGACAGAGTTCAAGAAGCATTTGTACAATGCTCTCAGGCACCTGGTGTGACTCTTTGGATGTCCTGTGCAGGGCCGGGAGCTGGAGTCCATGATTGTTTTTCATCCCTTCAAACTCAACATTTTCTATGATTCTGTGATTTGCATGGATGTATTTGATTTAAGGGCTTATTATATTAAACACTGTTTTTCTCTGTGGAAGTTTTACCACTAATTATCATTGATTGAGATGTTTAAGCCATATTAGATCTTTCCACAGGCTTTTTTTAGGAAAGATGGATGCAGCATTGTAACTGATCCAGAGCAGTTGGGTATTTCTGTTTTGATTGGTGGCTGAGTTTGTATCAACTTATACCAGTGTGTCTGAACCTTTAMAACATTCTCTGCTGATGCCTAGGGCTTTCAGTTTCTGTAGCAAGTTTGACTTGATTCCTGATGGTTAGGGAGTTGAAACTAGTAAAGGGCTAATAATATACGTTGATCAATAATGTAGGAATAAACAAAACCACAGAAAAAATATGATTTATATTGTCCCATGCTTGGCAGAAAYATGAATAAAATCTTTATCACTCTGCTTTCCTTTCAGCACTCCAGTTGACTGGATTGCTAGTGTTCACTCCCTGTAATCTCCCTCCTTCCGTTCCAGTGTGGGTTCTCACCTGCACTTTTCTGTAAATGGAACATGACAAAAGTGTGCAGGGACTCAGGGACTAAGGAAATCATGACAGAAATAGAAATCTGAAGTAGAATAAGAATAATACTGGAATGTTTCTTTTTCTTTTTTTTTTTTTTTTTTTTTTT
>NW_026623332.1:641819-654576 GCF_030028575.1 Malurus melanocephalus | reverse complement strand
CAGTGTGTCTTGTGTGCTGAAAAAGAGCAAGGTAGTAACCCATTAAGTATGGGTAGGTACGGAGTGTATTCTCAGGTGAGAAGAAACAGATMTAGAAGCCCAAACTGTGTATCTCCTCCTCCTGTTATGTGAATATATTATCTATCTCCTTGATTCAGTGATACTGAGTAGAATAAAAGTCAATGTGCAGGGCATTTTCTTCAATTTGAAGCTAATCATCTTKGTAATGTATGTGTTAAATAATCTCTGTAAATGTCTGAAAACACAGCTTAATGAACACTCATTCATATGCTTGAACATAAATGATTACAAAGATTCCATATTACTATAGGCAATTAATTTATGCTTATTTAGGATTTATTTTTGTCATGGCCAGTGGGGATATATCCCTCCTGGGTTGTGACCAGATGTTTAAACATGAAGACTGTAATTTTAGCTTTTATTGCATATATATGCATCAGTGGTAATGGATTTGACTCTTTTTAGCAGGCATCTCAAATCCTGCAATTTGCWGGTCAGCTCAAAGAAAAAGAAATGCTCTGCAAATGTGTAAAAACCAGCTTGCATCTCTTATCAGTGAATCCTCTGGAGCCAGCTGCATAACTAATAGAATCAGCTACTRCTCTTTTCACCTGTGAGGAGCACATTCTCTTAATGAAATAACTGCAATCCCACAGTCTGACGTAGTTTGCGAGGAARTGAATTGGACTCACTGAAGCACAAGCCTTTCAAGCAGCATTTTTGGTTAGGAGTGAATGAGTCCAGCATTAGAGCTGGTAATGGAAAGGAGGGGTGCTTGRAATCTGTTTGTATCTCTGTCACTGYTTTCCAGTAGGAGCACAGATGCTTTCAAGTACTTGAATCTCATTCTTCTCTTTTTCATTATCCACCTCCAGCAATCTCTGTTTAATAAACATTTGTTTCTCAATGCCCCCGCCCCTAGTTTTATGTGCTTGTGAATTTGAGGCCCTTAAAGAYACAGTTTCCAGGGCTGCTTCTTCTTTCCCTGCCAAAACTCAATACCAGTTAACAAACAACATATGATCTTAAACACTTACAACAAATCTGTTATCCATATTTAGCAACTATGTTGTTGGTTTTTTAAAAAATCCATGCGGGATTCTGCATCACTGCTTGGACCTTTTCAAATATCACTCTTACTCATTTCTGCARTGACTAGCTGCAAAAGCTGTGTCACAGCTTTGGAACCTCAAATATCACATCAAGWTGCAGTTTGCACTTATTTTCATGGGAAAGGAAGGTCATGCATACTTGGCATTTCAGACTCACTGTCAGTCTTGTATAGGAAAGTAGGGCCTTGAAGATAGTACTTAAAGTCCTAAGCATGTGCCTCAGTCAGAGACTGCCTGGTAGAGCTTTTCCTCATCATTKCTTGACTCAGGATTTGCCTCCTCTTAGTTTCCACCAAAAGTCTGATTTGGACTTACAACTATATATTTGTGCTTTTGTGTTATTTTTAAATTTATTTGGTTTTGTTTATGAATTTTGTTGTTGTTTTTCTGCTTTTTTTATTTAAAGGAATTCTCGCAATTTACCTTTAGTAATTTCCTAGGACTTGGTTAGCTTAATTAAAACTTACTAATGCAATAATGTGTCTTCAATTGAAGCATTAAATTCAGTACCCTTTGTGCCTCCCTTCTGGAAGCTCTGCTCCTCTTGAAGCGTGTCTGGGGAACAATTTGATAAGGCACTGGGGCAATGCCTGAAATACAGGCACTGCAGCTGGGTTCCTCTGCACAYCAGTATTGCTACAGACTGAAGGTAAGTAAAAATACCTCAGATGTTCCCAGTCTTGTCTCTTTGCTTCCTAGGTAAGGTGAAATATGTAACAAATACTTATAGCTGTAAGCTGGCAGAGTATAAAACTACAGATTTTACATAGTTATTTCAGCTTCTTCATATGTATATAAATCCCTAGTCTCTCTGAATGTGTCTAATATTGGGGCACATTTTTCTAATTCTCAGCTATTTACATGATAAATCACATATTATTGAATTCATRTTTCATCAGGGTCATCCTGTAATTTAAAAGACCAGCTGACAGAAATCCTTGASAGGCTGAGGATGGAGCATTTATGCTTCCTGCAAGGAAGAAAGACAGAGAAGTGATCTGGGGAGTCAGCAATTCTAGGAAAGCCATTTGGCTCCTGGCAGCCCAAGCCCTGCATTATCACTGTGCTCTGCTTGGGCCAGGCTACCTCCCAGAGTAGATTCTGAGCTCTGGAAGCTGAGACTCCCATGCTGGAGACATAGACATGGGAATGTCATTATTAAATAATTACAGTATATCTGTTGAAACCCATTTTCTTTTAACCCTCTAAAGGACCTTTTTATCCATTTCCAAGCAGCAGGCGGGTGTTTCACAATTTCATGACATACATGGAAAAAGGCTATTTTGCCCAATTTGTAATCGTTTCTCAATCTCATTCAAAGTTCTCCTTCCACAGTCAGAGTTCATGCCTGGAATGGACAGGCTTGCTGGACAGAACTTTTGTGCTGGCTTTTGTTCTGTGGCTAAGAGGAATTGCATGGCAGTAATGGGGAGGTGCCTTGTTTTGACTCAGATTTAAAGAGGTTCTGAAGTTTGTTCCCTAGYCTGATAGGATAATACACTGTTAGGATAGTACACTGGCATCTGCCAAACTCTTCATGGGTATTATTCAGCCACACAGAGTCAAGAAGGGCTGAGTGTTTCCTGCAGCTCTGGCTTCCTAAACTTAGAGGCAGAAAGTTTAATGCTCAGACATCTGCCAAATCCCTGTCTGAGCTGTCTGGGTAAAGGCTGATGCTGTGAGCAGCTGGGGTGGATGAAGCTGTCTTTGCCTGGGAAAGGCTGTTGATATTATCCACTTGTGGAGCAAGACCCTGTGACACATACAGCGTCTTGCAAGACCTGACCCTAGGTGAGTCCAGCCTCTAGTCCTCATGCAGCAAACATGGGTGCAGCCAAAGCAAGGCCAGTAGTTGCCTCCTRGAGCATGTGACAAGTGAAATCCTGAACTGGAGAGTCCCCTTGACACTTGACAGGCAGCTCAGCTGGTGTGGGACTGCAGTGACAGTGTGGATGGGAGCTGAAACCTGCGGGGAGTCCCCCAGCAGGCTACTCTTTCTGCATTGAATTGTGCAAAATGTTGTGGTACCAGCAGCAAGTCTTATACTCTCTATTTCTGTGTCTCTCTTTTGAAGCAAATCAATGTCAGATTAACCGCTACAAAAGAAATAGCTATGTTAGAAATAATAGGTGAGGCAGCTGGATAAATAATATTGTGTTCTTTAAGGGGTAATATCTTATGTTTATTGTACCTTTTCATAAGAGCAGAAAGCCCTTGTAAGTGAACAAAAATGGGAAGCTACTTGGAAAGCTGAAGTAGCCCAGGTAAAATGATCATTAGAAGCAGCAAGTCATGCAGGTCCCTGTACAGCAGGTGGTGTTATCTTTGGTATGCACAGCAAACTAAGCTGCTCAGGGTGTGAGCAGAACTAAAGAACCTGTCATCTCTCAATTGCTATTTAGCCAACTAGCCACATCCACTTGGTCCTCTTGTAAGACTGGGAACAGGGACACTTATTTGGATTGTGACTGTTTTCCACAGGTGTCTGGAACAACTTCTTTCCTGTTCAGCCCTTGCAGGAGCACAGYCCTGTTTGACAGCTGTGTGCCTCCTCATGGCCCATCTGGAAACAGGCCATGGCTTCTCTCTGCAAGAACCTCTCTCCTGCCCTCAGCTGTCTGCTGCCAGAAGAAYCAGGATACTCTGATGTGACCCTGTTGACATAGCCTATCTAGGCAGTTGGTAGGGAAAGCCATTACCAGGGGTCAGAGAGTTAATTTATCTTAAAGTRTTGATTTTTGTATGCCCAGTCCTGTTCTGAAGTCTTTGTGGTTGAGTAGGTCAAAGGCTGAGAGTTGTATACGTGTTGATGGGTTGTGATTTTAGGAGAAACCATCCTCCCCTTCATCATCTCCCAAATCCTCTTTATCCCCAAGGAAAACAAAGGTGCCTGAAGACCAAATAATTTCAAGAGGTATTCTGAGCACTTGCAAAAACTGTTTCATTCAAAGAAAAATATAAGCTAAATGAGACCTGGGATAAGAGTGGGAGAACAAAGCAAACCCAGACACAGATCAGGTCATGGTCCCCTCCACTTTGTGTCTCACTGGCTGAGGAAATGCATTTAGGTTGTCTTTCATCTCCATGAGATTGCTGTTCACTCCTTATGGGCAGCTGGGGATTTGGGCTATGAAAGAAAAGATAACAGCTTTGTGCTCTCTGCGTRGAAATGTCTACTTCTGACCCAGAGTTTATCAAAGGAGCAAAGCAATAATGGCAGTGAAAGAGCTCTTGGAGTTGCTCTGCTCAGTAATGAGGAGATGCAGTGGTGCTGGATGCAATTGCTAAGGCCAATTAAAGTAGCTGAGAGGGGAGAAGTCAGCCATGCCATTTTCCCATCCTCTGTAACATTAACTATTCTACAGGTCACAAATAAATCTGATTACTAAAGACATCCCTAGTCATGCATAGACACAAACACTCAMGACAATATGTAAAACAAAGCCCCTGATCTCTCAAAATATTTTCTCTCTTGATTTTTCTCGCAGAAAGTAAAACATGCTCTTCAGGGCACCATAGTGACCTCGGACACACTTGATCAAACATTAATAAATTAACTCTGTTGTTTTTATTTTTTTTATTTTTTTTTTCCTCTGGGGCAACTAGCAGCCAGAAGATAAAAGCATTAGATATGCTGAAAGTGGTTTTGAAGCTGCTTTATAGATGAAGACTGATCTAAGTCTTGTGACTTAAATCTTTGAATATGTGACTACTTCTGTTTTAAGACAGAAGGGATAATTTTCTATTTATTTATATTTAAAGGGGCTCTGTTATATTCTGCTAGGGAAGCCTGCTTTCTGCTGAGATAAAACCCAGACAAAGTAAGTAAATATAGTGGATTCCATTTGGTAAAACACAATATTTTCTTTATGTGACATAGATATTCAGAAGCTACTGAAACCAATGATTAAATCAGTATCTTTGCTAAATAACAAAGAKTTGTGAGCCTTAGCAGTAAGTGCTATCCCATTTGAAAATATCATCATTTTGCATTTATTTTTTTTTATTTTTTGTAATCCACTGGGAATCTGAAAAAGACACGTCCATGTCCAGTACAGATGGTCCTGTAGCCTACTTAAAACAGATTTTTTTTTTTTTAAGATTCTAATCATTAGGATACTGACCTTAATGGACTCAGATCACATCCGGTTTTCGCTTTATCCCTTTGATAGAGCATAAGGAAATAAAAACTGACTTAATGAGCATACCCAAAAGAAGAGGCAATTGTGAAAGGAACAAGAGAGGGAAAAAAGGCTGCAGTGAAGAGGAATGAGCAGGTAGAATCTGAAGAAGCCCATTAAAGCTGAGGCATCCAGACAGAGCACATGTTAATACAGAAAGTATCTGTATGCTAGGTCCAATTTCATGTGCAGAGGATGCAGATGCCAAGCACATGTCTGAACGCCTTTAAATACATCTTTTCAGATGCTGAACTGAGCKCTATGGTCAGCCCTTAATGACAATAGAACTGAAAAAATCCAGTTGCAAGCCTTTTTAAAYTCAAAGGAAAAGAATCTTTGCATTTAACCACAGCGACTTGGTACCATTATAAATTTAGAAGTGATCAGCAGCTTATTCACACCRCGAAAACCATCAAACCATTGGCAGTGCTGGGACTTGCTAGCAGATAAAAGATAGTCTGCTTTATAAAGTAMAATACCTAAGATTGCTGAGATAATTGAAAATTATGAATTAGTTTTATCTGACATTCAGAAGCCTCAACTGCCTAGTAAAATTAAATAGCTGTGAACTTATATGGTAGTTTCTTTTCATTAAATCATTGGCAATTAAACATGACATTTTTATGACATTATGCTATCTCTGATGCATATAGTTTGGTTGTCCTCTAGCATTGCTGGCAATAATGTTCACAAATACAATTAATATTTGCAATGAACATCCAATCCTTTTTTTTTATAGGCAATCCAGGTTTGTCTCAGTGACTGTACCAATAAACTAGACAGGTACTTGAGACTTGTAAAGAAACAATTATTTTGCATGGTTCTAGATTTACTTCACCACAGCTGCAGTCTGACGACTATTTTTATATTTTAAAACACAAGAGAAGTTATAAGTTTCCCTGTGATTTTTTTGAAAAGGTTTCTATAGATTTCTTACATGATAAGTATCTTCTTAGGTCAATTTTTGTTTGATTTTTTTTTTTAATCTAGAAAATGTGGCAATAAATTTGGTGATGTTTCGAAACCATTTCCTCTGCACGTCTGTTTCCATTTCCAATTGGGATAAAAGCATACATTGCTCTTTATAGTAGAGCAAAGCATACCATCATTAGAATGTTTTATTTTTAGTACCTTTCATTCCCTTTACTCCACTGAAATATCTTGTTGCTTGTTTAAACACTCAAGAGTGATGGCTTCATTGAACTATCCCATTCATCAACAGCTCAATTCACGTCTGCCACTGCCTGGTGTTGATAATCTGTTGCCAAAATCTGTCAGACAAAAAGAAGTTCTTCTTGCCTCAGTGACAGATGGCTCTGCTGAACAAAGATCTTTCTGCCTATAAAATACTGTCTCTTTTCTTTTTGTCACAGGCATTTTAAGTAGCCACAGCAACATCAATAGAAAGTTGTTCCACCAGACAGGGCCAGCAGGTGAAAATACAGATTTGTGCTGCTGTTTTGTGAGTTGGGCCAAAAGATAAAAGCTCAGTCCAAACACTGTAGTGTCACATAATTAGGGTGCTGTGTCATGATGTTCAGCTCTACTTAGGCTATACTAGCTCAGGTGTCGTGCTGTGCTAATGCTCTTATGGGACTCTCAGGTCTGGTGCTCCATGGTCTGCTCTGTTCTCTTTGGCGCTGAAGTACTCAAGTCTGTCCTTCTGTACTCTGAAGTGCTGAGGAAATTAAAGCTGGGCGAAGTTTTCTGCCTGTCTGTTTCTTTTTCCATGTCTTGTTTAATAACCTTTGAATGATTTGGACTATTTTCATGTGAGATAAACCAAGAATGTTCTCAAAGACACAAAGATCCTTGATATTTTCTGGATGAAAAAAACCCAAGCTCATTGCCACCACTAAAAAAACATCAGTAAAAGCTTAAATTTTAATGGACATCTGAAATTTTGCACAGACGGAGAGGAAGATGGTCAAACTTTCATTATTGTTCACTTTGCATCAGGAAGGACTGTTTTCTTCTAATTATATTTCCTTAAAGCAAGGAACTCTTCACYTTCTCCAGAATCCCTTTAGAATTTTAACTTTTTGGAGAGAAAGTTACAAAGTACATTTTCTCCTCTTAAGGCATATAAAAACCATTGCAGGGTAATATTATGCTAAAGCAGAACTGTCAACTTTACTGTTCTAATGYGTTCAGCTAGTTCAGCAGAGCTTATTGCAGCCAGATTTTGTTGGGAAATGGGTTAACATTATGCAGTATTGTATCCTATAGCCATCAGATCCATGCAAATTCAGTAATCKTGTTATGTGAAGCTTCTTGTGTGCCTGGGCAGCCAGAACGTATAAATTAAATCTTTATCCACATCCAAACATTGTTTTTAAATGATACTGAGCAGCGTGAAAACYTACCAACCAACTTAAATAATGAACCATGAAATAAAAGAAGAAGGGTTGCTGGAGCCCTCTTAGATAAATTCTTGCATATTTGCTCTATTATRCTTCCATATTGCCATAACTTAGTGCTTATTACTTTTTTCTTTGTCCCTATTATTTTAAAATTATACCTTGACAAACCAGTGGCTTCCAGCCACCCAGAATAAAATAAGTCTATTTTTTATTAGTATTTCTTACTGAACAACTTTTATGATGTTTTGTGTTATCTCAGGGAAAAAAAAAAACCCTGAAATATATCTCAGAATTGTGCTTGACTGTAGCAGATCAGGCAAGCTAAAATTCCCAACCTGATGGTCACTTCTTCACTCTGTTTGTGAGGCAGAGACTGAGGAGTTGGTGCTAAATGTTTGTATGTATCTATAAAGCAGAAAGCTCAAAGCTTGCTTTGTAAAATATTTTTAAATATAGGATTCTCCCAAAGTTAATAGCTATCATCATGTTTGGTATTAACGAAGCCAGTGGCAGAGTGCAAATGGAAGCTTTTTTACAAATAAAACTGTCCATTAAAAAAATTCCATTCCTGTAAGATCTATGGAGCAACATGAAGTAGTTGATAATASTTCTTCAATCTGCTTATTTTGAGTTCACTCAAAACTGTCCTGCTTTGTGTCCCTCAAACTTGTCCTGCAATACACCAAATCAAAAATTAAGTTCTTTATGTGCAGACCCTCACATATCTGCTTCATTCAAAGGGAAGTGTAGCTTAATATTAATTATTAGCAGATTAAATACAAGTAGAGCTATAAAATTCTAGTTTATACATATCTGAATTACTGCACGTGATGTAGAACTGACCCTAGAAAGAACATAGAAGAAATAACATAAAATGAAGAAAAGAGATAGCAGGCAAAACATGGCAAGAACTGAAGAGACAAAACGTACCTATTCTTTTAAAGAATACAACGGACATGAGAATTGTAAAGTGCCTTCAAAGTAACCCTAAATGGTCATCTTTAGTGACTTTTTAGTGACCCTAAATGAAGACACTAGCTATTGTTCATTGAACACAAACCAATGTATTTAAGAAAGAATTTCAAAGCGGACAATAATGAATAAAATCCTGGTTTTGCATGGGTTCCTAAAGAAATTACTCAAAACCAGAGTTATCCACTTATTACAAGTGGTGTAATGCTGGGGAAAAGATTAATTAATGCAATTGATATTTAACTGTTTTTTATTCACAAGAAAATAAAASCCCAGACTTCACTAGAACAATTATTTTATATTAAATAATAATTGATTACTAGCACATAGCAATTGAAAAATAATTACTATGGCATTGGTATGTAGTATTTTATTTCTCAGTCTCAGCAGATGGCTTTTTAATATTTTTGTTATTAACTGATATAGATGAATGTCTTATTGAATAAAAATTAAATTGGTATTTGAGAACTATCACTTAATCATTTACTTTCATTATTTCCAATAGGCTTGTTTTAGAGCCCTACCTGGTTTTTTTTTCCTCCCTTCTTCCCATCTTTATGCCTGAGGATACTAACAAYGATGAAGCAAGAGTAGAAAGTCATAAAACCATTTAATTCTTTGGCAGGTAGTAAAATATTTTCTCCCTSCTAAACTGCACAGACTGTGCTTGTGATTAGAGAACAAATTTAATAAAACAAAACATATTGATTGCCAAAGGGTTTTTTTTTTCCCCAAACTAATGGTGTTAAGCACAGTAGGAGATTGTACAAAGTAAAGCTACTTCTTCAGACAGCTGTCATCTGCAAGASTGATCCAGATGTTGGGAACAACATATCTTTGGAAAAGAAAACATGATATTATCAAAGMTAATGCGTGCAGAGAAATTCTGCTGGAATGCACCTGTTCTAGATGCTAGTGTAATTCAGGAATTAATTAAAATATGTGTATATTTGGTCAGCTTTATTGTTTTACGGAATTTTGCATCTGAGGATCTCCAAGCACTRTATCACTGCTGAACATCTAAACTAAGCACCTTCTTTGTGAATCCATCTTAYGCAAAAACTAGATAGAAAATGGCTGTCATGCTTTGTGAAATTTATCTTTCAAAACTCGTGTTTATTTACAGGTGAGTGTTAAAATTCTGCATCAAAACAAAATTTTGAAAGAATTTGAGAAATGTTAAAATATGGTGGTCAAAAATTTTCACTTATTTAAATTAAATTAATTAATGAAATTAAAATTTAAACACTTTCCCCAAACGGTAAAAATTATTAATCTAATATATGCCCAGTTTTGTATTGACATTAATATTACAGAAGTTATAGCATTTCCACTATGTCTAACAAAATACTTCAGTGTTTTCCATGTTACTGAAATAAACATGTAGAAATTATTTGTTTTGACACTTCTTCCCCAAGATATAGTCAAATTGGACACATTCTTTTGAAAGGTTTTTTTTTTTTTTTTTTCCAAGCAAGTGTAGTTTTTCTGACAGGTCTGTCTGTGTCACCAGCTATTTTGCCCAGCTTAGAGCTGCTTACTATTTTAGCTGAGGCCCAAAGGACATGCTTTCCAGATCACACAGGAGATGATGACTTGCCTTGCATTAGAGCTCCAGGCTTGCAAGATTTGTTCTCATCCTGAGAGAAGGAATTTGGATAAGTTTATCTTTGACAACTGCATTAGTCTGGCACATGCTGCAGGAACGAGAGTCAGCATTCGGTATTGTTCGAAACATGAAGGTTTCCCAGGCCATACCCTTTTAAAAACTGGGAACTTCCTTCTGATTTCCCAGCATAGGAAGAATGTTAGCCTATTGCAGCAAATCCAGAGGAGGCCCACCAAGTTGATTAGAAGGATGCASCACYTTTCCTATGAGGAAAGGCTGAGAGGATTGGKATTGTTCAGCCTGGAGAAAAGATGGCTTTGATGTGACCTCATTGTGGCCTTYCAGTAGCTGGAGGGAGCCTAGGWGCCTTGGTRYCACAAGAAAAAAAGGCTTCACAAATCTCTTAGAAATTGGTCAAGGACCGGAATGAACATGGTCGTGCACTCGTTTTCACAACAACAAGAAGCTGGTGAGCACACTTCTTATATTTCATTGAAGCAATAGAAAAAAAATAGGACTTTATGTAACAGGGACAACAGATTCACAGAACACTGCCAGCACCTWGCCTTATAACAATTCAGTGAAGGAAATGTTTCTGTCTCTTTAACCACAGAATTGACCATGTGCACATAATTGTTTAGTGTCAAGATTAATGAGAAAAAAAAATCACATTTAAACGTTGCATTCAGATGATAAATCTGTCAGGACCCAAGAAGACTCAGGTTTCCTGGGTCTACCAGTGAATRGTAAGTGCTACAAAAGGTTTTTGTCAGAGTCACTAATCAAATTAGTCTTTTAACCTTGTCATAAGCTGAGGAACCTTGAACTTTTACCCTTCCTCTGACTAAAGGTGTAGTTTGACTAAAGCAGATGTTTGATTATAAMTACAGAACAGGATAAATGGCTTTAATTCAGGCTAGGCTGAACTGCTGGAAAAACATCAAAATTTTTTCTGCATATAACAGAAAATTTAAGAAAGTCCCATGTGTGTTGTTATGATGGCTAAATGCACTCTAACTGTGACCTCGTAAACTACTGCAGAGAGTATAAAAGGATGCTGCTTTTGGAAGAGATAATCTTGTACTCCCATTTCCCATTGCCATCCTCAAGCTGTCTCCTTGTGCCTCCCACAAAATTGAGTGTCACCATCTGGTAACCTGCTTGGGCAACTGAGTCAGAAAACATAGAAAAAAGAAAACTACGTTTTGGGTACAAAGTTCTCTTCATCATACAGTCTACACTGGAATTGTTTTCTACGTGAGAGAGATGATTCGGGAAGAGAAATAAGTTTTATAAATACGAAGAAAAATGAACTGTATTTCTTTCTTTCTTTCTTCATAGTTCTCATAAAGTGATGTCACTAAGTTTATTGTAGACATCTCTGTGGGTTTGATCAGTTCATGCAGAAGTGCCAGGGCAATTAGTTAGTTACTTTTGAACCAGGGCTTGAAGATATTTCAGTCCACCTTACAGGTATGGTCTGCTTTCCTTGAGATTCTTARTAATCCCTCTGGGGGTTGTACAAATGTTTTACATGKTTATTGTTGGRAATACACTTCTGAACCCCATGGTGCCATAGAACTCCATGGTTCAGAGCCATTGTGTCTGTCTCACTTGCATCTTTCTCTGCAAATTCCAGCTCAGCTTTCAGAGAACAGTGAAAGCAAACACTCCCCAAGGAAGAAGGACATTGTTTAGCCTCCCGTGTTAATCTGCATAGAGGATAGAATCTGCATAGATGGATAGAAACATTTTTTTTCTAATTAATAAAAAAAAAGAAAGAAAAGAGCTTTAGGGATCTTTCCTGGCTTGGAGGGGTTTTGTACTGATGTTAAAATGAGGGATCGCAGATGCTTCTCTGACAAGTTCCAAATCACAACTCACACTGTGATAGGGTTTGAAGGGGCATTGTGACATTTCTCAGAAAGAAATTCATAACCTGTTAAATTTATGGAGTGTTACTACACATGATACTGGCTACAACCTAGCAATTACATTGTCACCTTAGTCTGGGAACTTTTGACACTAGGCAAAGGGATAAAAATTGCAAAATATACCCACCAACCTCAGAGCATTTTTTTTTTTTACTAACACCTTTTTTTTTTGTATTTTCAGTCTTTGCCATGTCAAGGTTATTCTTTCCACTTGACACTTCCTTCAGCAGGTATAGCAGCTATGTAGGTCATCTTATGGATCTGTCAGCAGTGACAAGTGGTGTGCAGCTGCTGAAGCTTTGTCTCCCRGCTGTTCTGGTGTGTTATGGGTGTGCTTACCTGTTCCTTGGAGATGTTCTGCTTCAGTACAAAATTGAATTTTGTTATTTGRGTTGTCCATTCTTTTAGCAAATATTTGTCTGAAGTTGAAAACAGCAAGGAGATATTTTCTGCCTTAAAACTAAATCTTTGGATTTAGTTGGATATCAGTAGTTGGTTACCAAAGGGAGAACCACTTTTTCTTATGCTTTGTTCTTATATATTCTTTCAGTCTACCATTATTTAG
>NW_026623332.1:637233-641757 GCF_030028575.1 Malurus melanocephalus | reverse complement strand
ATGACCATATGCTACTGATAAAGAAAGTTTAATTGCCACTTTGTGCTTCTTTTTTTTTTTTTTTTTTGAGCAGCATGACCATATGCTACTGATAAAGAAAGTTTAATTGCCACTTTGTGCTTCAGTGTTCTTGTAAATACCAGTGATTATGAATCTTGCATTTTTAGTCCATGATAACCTCAAAAGCTAAAACTCTGAGCTGCTTCAGAGATTCAGAATTTAAATAGTCTTTTATAAGTTTTAGTGTGATTATTATGATGATTGTTTATGGCTTTGATCAAATTTGCTTTTGCCCAACAATTCTTTATCCTGGTAGGATGATTTTGAAGCATGCTCTTGGGGACACTGCACAGAGATGAATGAACCTATGAGAGCAGGGGTTTATTTCATTCAYGCCCTTACTTGCATTTCACTTATCCCTAAGTTATTGAAGCACCTATATTATTGAGGCAGGGTTTTTTAAAGGTGGAGAAAAGAGGCCTATGATCTTGAAAAGTCACAAACATGAAAAAGTGCATGCTGTTTCTCTGCTGTGCTCTGTCAAACCAGTACAAACCGCCTTAGATGTTTCTTCCATAGAGAATTGTCCCTGTGTACTTTCCCATGCAAATGGAAGATAAAAACACATTGCAAAGTGTCAGCCACTCTAAAAGTGGCCAATACTGCATCAGGTTTATAAAACAATGTGAAAGGGGGGTTTACTAGAGCAATAACTTTGAACATTAGATCACAAAATCATATCACAGAATCACAGAATGGTGACAGGGAATGGAACAGGGAAGGGCACCTTTCAGTAAAGAAGCTGCATCCAGTCTGGTCTTGAACACTTCCACAGRTGGAGCATCCACAACTTTTCTGGGCAACAYGTTCCAGTGTATCACCGCCCTCACAGGAAAGAATTTCTTCCTGATATCTAATCTAAATCTACTCTTTTTAAGTTTAAAGCCAAAACTATCCTAGTTTTCATCAAAAGAAGTGTGGCCAGCAGGTCTTTGTCCTTGTAAGACCCCACCTGGAGTGCTGTATCCAGCTCTGGGACCCCTAGCACAAGAAAGGCACGGACCTGTTGGAGGGAGTCCAGGGAAGAGCCTCAAAGATGATCAGAAGGCTGGAACACTTCTCCTGTGAAGACAGGCTGGGAGAGTTGGGATTGYTCAGCCTGGAGAAGAGAAGGATCCAGTGAGACCTTATTGTGATGTTTCCATACTTAAAGAGGGCTTGTAAGAATGAGGTGGACAAACTTTTAATCAGCACTTAACATTAATGTTAAAGCAATAGTTAATGATTTTAAACTAAAAAAGTATAAATTTATACCAAATATAAGGAAGAAATTTTTTACAGTGAGGTTTGTGAAACACTGGTACAGGTTGCCCAGAGAGGCAATAGCCGCAWCYCTGGAAGCATTCAAGGCCAGGTTGGACTGGATTTGGAGYAACCTGATTTAGTTGTAGATGCTCCTAATCACTGCAGTGAGGGTTGGGATAGATGACCCTWAAARGGYCCTTCCAACCCAAACCATTYGATAATTCTATGATTCTACRSAAYCCCCTTGAATATCCCTCTTGYTGTTTTGGATTGGTTGCTATTTATGTTACACAGATTGTGACACTTGCTCTTTGTCCAGCAATCTGGCACATACATGAGATTTATGCACTGGTGAATGTCACAGTTGCATGAACTATTGGAACCTCTCTGCAACATGCAACTCTACCTGGGGACAAGGAAATGCATGAGAGGAGCTGGTGTCGTTGCCAAGATCATTGTCCTGCCAGCAGAGGTTGGCATTCCTTTGCTGTTTTATGTTGTCCTAAGAGTCAACTGTGCTCTGCTAACACTTTCCTCTCTGCCATTTAGCATAAAGGGAGAAATTTTCATCCTCAGAGAAAGAGATTTGTACACATATTCTCCCTGCAGCAGAAAGAGCAAGTTATTCCTACGAGCACCAAAAGGTGGAGCTGATACTGGCAACAGTATGACCATATTAAAGCATATGCAGCCATCTCTCAGCATCGTAATCCTCTGAAGTTTAAGAATTCCATCTACGGATTTGTATGTTAAATTAAGAACTATTGATAGAAATCACCCCTCCAGTCATAATGGGGTATTTAATCATGAATAAAGAGGATACTCACAATCAATCTTTCATTGTATACAGGAAGCTTTATGAGATAGTGCAGTCAGTAAAAGAATAATCCTTCAGAAGTATGAGGAAACCCAGGTACTTTTTTGATAGATAACGATASTCATTGGTGACTCACTTTTATATACTCTTTTTATTGCAAGAGCAACATTAAGACCTACAGWACACTGCAAAATTTACAAAGTTAATATTTGTCCAAAGTCGTTCCTGAAATTGCCATTGCATAATTCAGATGTTGGTATACTTGGTTTTTATTGCTTGCTTCTCACTATGAGGTGAATGTGAAATGAGGTTCTCAGGTGCATCATAAAATGAAATACTGTTACTCTGCAACTCTTTTCAGTAATTTGTAACATGGGGACTCATTTTCACTTGGCTGTACTTGCATCCCAAAATTTGACTCTTAATACTCAACTGGCTTGTTAAATTCTACTTACAAGCACAGATTCATAGAAAAAAAAATTGTAAACAATCAAAATCATAGAAAAATAAATAGTAAGTGAAGTTTAGATATCATATAGCCCAATCTCTTGTTCAAACAAAGGCTAGTTTCAAAGTTTAAATAAGGTTGCCCAGGGTTTTGCCCATCTGAATTTTTAAAATGGGCAGGAATGGAAACCTATTCAAGGGCTCAATCATGTTCTTTGTGGAGAAAGTTTTCTTAGGAAGACTGAGTTGAGCTAGAACTAAGGTGTCATTTTCCTGTACACCTCTGAGATGAGTCTGTCTTTAACTTCACTTTAGTGTTCCTCTATATTGTAGGAAATAGCAATTAAACTTACACAGAGTTTCCTCTTCTCAGCTTCCCCTCATATGCTGTGGTCTCTGGCCCTTATGCATTTTAGTGTCCTCAATTTCATTTTTTCCTACTCCTGTGTCACAGGTCTTTACAATGCATAAAAATATTGATCATGAAGACTGACAACTTGTAAAACTTTTTCTAAATGTCAAATAAATTTCTTTTAAGTGATTTTTTTTTCTGCTTTTGTATTCTGATGGCATTTATTGTCTTACWCAATGTTATGTAAGAGACACCTTCCTTCTCCACTCTGTTATTGCATGAGGAGTTGAACACGGCAAAGCTATGAGCTGTAATGTACAACGCACTGGAGAGAAACTGCTAAATGACTCTTTTTGCACCCATAGAAATTGCTTTACTTTAATTCCTTGAAATWCTTGTGAACAACTTTGGTCTTTCTTTAGAATACTGAAAGATTGTGTCATTGTTATGTAAATCTTAGACTAGTTTTCACGTTCGTTACTAAGTTGAATAATCCCATTTCAGTTATATGTSTCTGCTTCTTATGATGTTTTTTTGAACAGCTGGGCTGGACAGAGATTGCTCAAAGGTAATACTGCCCAATAATATCAAGCAGGTAGTTTTACTTTTTGTCCACGAAGAGAACCACATATGGTACTTTCATTGCATGAGATTTATATTTGATTAATTGTTATCCAGAAAATATTTTTTAAAACTATTCTGAAATTTCCCTTTTGTGCTCTTTCTCTCCCCAAATATTTTTCTTCTGTTTCCTTCTGAATTCCTGTTGGGTCCTGTAAAATTAATCCAGCCAAGGGTTCATTTCCTCACGAAAGGAGGAAAAAACAGTGAGCACAGTTTATCAGTTTGCTAGTTGCCCTCATGAATCTCAAAGAAACTGGCATTGCTGGCTGACAGCTACAGTCCCATGGCATCACAAATGTGTCCTGTCTTTCAGTGAGATATGTGAAACACASAACAAAAGGCAGAAGTGAAAGCAGTGAAAGTGTTTCCTGGCCTTGAACACTTGTGTGGATCTAGCTGAAACATCTTTACTTGAGAAATTTGTTTGATTTGATGCGACAAGGAATGAAAAATATTTTTTTTACACATTTATGCTAATTTTTTTCTAAGAGATGCAAAAGGAAAGATTTTTAACTCCKGTTGCAAGTAAGAGTRAGGATGCCTGCTTTATCATCTGTTYTACTTAACCAACAATTATCYAAGTAATGAGCTCTTCCTTTAACCTTTATTTTAGGGTACAGAAAATTATTTATATATAAACTACGRTGATAATCTTTCAGTTCTCTTTTTATGGTCTTTTGATTATTCCTTTACCATTAGGAAGAAAACAGTCTCAGATTCCTCCTTTTCCATTTTAAGCCTCAGCCTTTCAGTGACTACCTTTTTCTTGAGGGGGAGCAATGACTTGATGAGCTTTCCTCCCTATAATAGACACATTTCTCACTGCTTCTATTATGTATTTTGCCATTTCCCATTTATTRTTTTGCTTTCACACATTCAGGTCCCACCCTCCTCTGTAGGACTGAGGTTGCAATCATAAACCTCCAGGTCTATCAAGCAGCTTTCTACTTTTTTTTTGGTTGGGTTTTTTTTTTTTTTT
>NW_026623332.1:608944-637211 GCF_030028575.1 Malurus melanocephalus | reverse complement strand
TTTTTTTTGTTTGTTTTTTGTTTTTGTTTTTGTTTTGTTTTGTTTTGTTTGTTTTGGTTTGGTTTTTTTTCCTCTTTGTGCAAACGCCTGTAAAACAGTGAATACATGGCTCTGTGCACTCTGTGCTTTGGCTTGAGTAGTGTTGAAGAGTACAAGACTGAGGAATTACTCCTCTCAGGTGCAATGCCTGCCTTGGAGTCTTTAAAGTGATCTGTTTGGCCAAATTTGTTGTCATTTTACCCACTTTACCCAAAGTTGTGCACACTTTGCAGGTAGATCTTTGCATGTAAAATAATGCTTGTTTCTCTTCTGTTCACAAATTAGAGAAAGGTCCCTCCTCTCCTAGTATTTTGGTTTCTCTGAAATGTGCATATACTTTATCCATCATTTACACTCAATATCTACTCAGGAGCATGCAATTTCTTCTGGATGGCACACTTTAAACCATGTTCTGATTTAACTCTGGACTGGTTTTTTTGACTCACTTATAATCATAACTCAGCACCCATTATGGACTTATTTGCCACAAAAAATACCACAATTTGCTGTTCAGTTTTTTATTATTTATGGGGATTAATTTTGTTCTTAAAAAAACCCAAAACTTTCATTTTTATGTGGTCTCAACAGCTGTGTTTGACAGATGTAAATTTGTAAGAGTTCAAATTACTCTAGAATGCTCATTCACATAAAGTAAATAAACCAGATAYCTGTGACTCTGATACTACCCTGTGAATTGCTGAGCAACTCCACTTTTMTTGCAGATGTTGTCTGATATTTCAGCTAGATGTTTTGACAAGGTCAAGTGAAATTCAATTCATCTGTGTATTGCTAAACACTGAATTCTCCRTCTGAATTCAGCACTGGTTGAATTGTTGGCACAAAGAACTATAATCCTGTGAAATCTACCTGTTCTGATTGTGATTGCAATATCCCACTCAYGATGCAGTTCTTAAAAATCTACTTTGATTTTAGAGGGCAAGAACCAATCCTAAAATAGCATGGGATGTCCAAACTGCAAAATTCCAAGAGGTTCCAAGGTATGTGTTTTCTGTCCATTCACTGATGTCTCTAATAGCAGTAGTCAGCTTTTCACACTTGTACAAAGCTGTCATTACAGTGACAGTAATAAAGGTTGCAGTCCCTCCTTCAGTCATTAACTTTACCTGAATAGYGGAAAACAGTCTTAGTGTGAAAGAGTCAGACACTTGGAAAGCAACATGCATGAAAAAGCAAAATAYTTGCAGTCACAACTGGCTTGCAGGTYCAAAAAGATAATTCTGTAGKGCAAGATGTACAATACACACCAGGYRGATTTTCAATMAGCRCACAGTTTCTTAGCAAATAAATGGTATTCAATCCCTTCTATGAGTTTGATAAATGTTTTATTTGGATGGCAAAGTGTGAGAGAGGCAGGAGTTGACACATCAATATGTGCAGAAAACATTTGTCTGGCATGTTCAGAGATTCTGAGTGGTACTGTTCAGCAAAGGAGCAGTCTGGGAACAGATAAGACAAGTTCTCAATATTATTAGTGCCATAATTGAGACTGGACTGATGACACTGCTGTTTCTATAATTCTCAATTATTTTTTATTGATGTATGTGATCTTTAATTTTGTTTATTGCACTTTCATRTGTTTAAAACTTGTATTTGTTTTTCCACTTGACACTCTCTTATGCTGTTGCAAATTAGATTGGTGGTACAGGAGGGTAGCTAATTCTTCTTCTCACATACATTTTGTCCTTGCAAGATATTTMTAGAAAGAAAATTTTCTGAAAGGGCTTAGAAAGTGCCCGACAAAGTGCCCCAGCTTTCAGTGGAACAGAATGACATGTCTACAGGCTGTAGTCACAATCTGGCAATTTTTGGGTCATGTGGGTTATAACAGAAAACATAAAATACACAAATAAAGTCACTGTTAATTTAAATTTCTCTTCTTAACCTTTCTTTTACAGTTTTASTAACAGTAATTGTGTTCCGCAAAGTTCTTCTGTTCTGTATCAAACAGCATTTCTTAAAATCTGTGTTCTACACATGTGCATATACACACAATCTAAGTAATTTGTCACTCTCACTTTAATGAGTAGATGAACACATGAGGTCAAAAATATGTATGTAGTGCTAACCTTAGATATTTGAAATACTCTGCATTTCTTAAGCTGTGTGAAAASCTCAAAGTACTTGTATTTTGCACARCRTGTCACAAGCTTTCATGAACAAATTCATCTGGGACAGAGTAGAATGAAACTATTTCTTGCCAAACATATCCTTACTGGGCTTCTTAAATTAAAGATGTATTTTTGTGTGAGTGCTGTTCCTCTTTCTCTGGACAACACGTAAAACAAAGTGAGTTGCTGCTATAAGCACTGCAATGTGGGCAGACTCACCAAGGTCCTCCAGCTAACTTCTACGAGGAAATGTGTTTTGGACAGTCTCTGTTTTGGACTGTCTCTGTTTTGGGCTGTCTCTGTTTTGGACTGGTCACATCCAACTGTTATGTATGCAGAAGATATTGTGTCAATCTTGTGTCAATCTGATTGTTCAGATGCAGGTATTGAGGTAACAGACCATACAGCTAAGCTGATTTCCATACAGCAGAGATACATGGAAGGGCTGGCCCAGGGTATGGAAAGGCTTCTCCAGCTGGGCAGGACCATAGGGCACTGATGAGGGCTTGTGCAACCCACCTTTTCCTTGTATCTCCAGGTTTGTAGGGAAGGGGTAGGACAGATGGGAGAACCATGATGTCTTGCCAGAAAAGCATTCACTGTGAGAAGCGGGGTGGCCCTGCCCTTGCTGCTGAGTGCTGTGACAGTCAGGAAATGTGGTATCAACCTGATGAAAGCACAGATGGCAGTGGCTGTTTATGCACTCTACAGCAGCAGGGAAAAGCAGAAGGGAGGGCATTAGCAATTGTAACTATTATGCAACTGGTAATTCAATGAACTGACTCTTGGGGCTCTTTTAGATTTCCATAGCATAGTTCATGCAGTTTTAATTGAAGATATCCATATGTGGGGATAGATTTGGGTAATAAGGGCTTCTACCAGGTTTTGATGTTCTTGTTTCTAGGGTGGAATGGTAACTAAATTAAAACTCTACTTATCCATCACTTACATAAAATACTACAAAAGATCTCAGGCTAGTTCCTGTTAAAAACAGGTTATTCTTTTTATGGTGCATTTTATGTGCAAAAGTACACTGATGAAAGCTCTTATGTTTTTTATGGCATCACAACACCATGTAGCCTTAAGACAAGATGCCATTTTAGTGATAGCTCCACAGACATATCAATTTTGTACCAAAGGTTTACATGACTTCAGYTTGCTGGAGTTGGTTTTGATAGAAAGACCAGAAAAAATATGGTTGTTACTGTTTTGAGAAAAAACATCCTTTTGGGCAAGTTGCATAGCTGTGAATCTAGCCAGTTTATTACATATTCTTGTACAAGAGAGATCAAGAGACTGAGCAAATAAATGTGATCTGGTTGGTTCTAACTGCTAAGGGATGCATTTGCAAAGATGGGTTTCAAAAATTGTGRTGACAAATATTCATAAATGCACATTGCTTTGTCATGATTTCTGTCTTTGAAATGGYCAGAGTGCTAAGATACTGCTGTCTGAGAAGACATGTATCTCCTTCTTGCATGTRCTAACAACTAAGATCTTAGCACCAGGCTGAGATTCTGTGATTATGACGAACCACCCCCCATTTGCGTCTCTTTGTATTTGCATTACAATACTGCCTGTGATTATTTAATCATATGCTACATTATCCATAAAAATCCTTGTCTTCTGTTAGCATATTACAAGACTTTTTTTGGAGATGAACCAAAGATTATGGCTAAAAGCCTTGATGGCTCCAGGTTCTTCCTAATTTGCTACAGACATTAAAAAGGAGTTGAGAAGTAAAGCTTTGAATATGGACATGGCAATGCTATTTATTTTCCATATTGTTTCAGGAGACAAGCAGAAGAGTTTTGGTGKCATTCTACCAAATATATTTAAGTTTTTCTTTCCCATACAGGGGAATTAAAAAAAAAAAAAATAGCAGACTGCTATGTTAAATCAAGGGTTAAAGTGCTTCTACTTGAATGCTGCTTTACTTTCATGGGATGTAATATACTAATGTTCTGTGGAGGTGCATTCTGTTTAATCTCCTCTTATGATCCTCTCTCTTAAGCTCTTCCTACTCTCTTCACTCTACGACTGTATTTTTTGTCAAATTTTCTATTCTCTGAAGGATGACCCACACCCCATAAGAGAACGGAAGAAAGCAAAAGAATTTTTTCTTTCTTCACATGAGATTGTGAAGGATTCTGTTCTTGTTGCTTCCACATTATTTCTATGTAACAGTAGGCCTGTTACCCAAAGTTTTCACATGTCCTTGCTAATACTGAGCTCTTCATTTTTGGTTACCCAACAATCCACACCTGCTGTCTGACATCTAGTAGTTCTGACCAGCTGTCTGTGTTATTAGGAACCCTCCTTCAAATGTACAAAGTAATCTAAAATTCTAATTACTTCATTAAGTCACTCTCAAGTCTTCTCTAGCTGAGCATCCTCAGTTTATGACAACTTTGAGACTAGATTTTAAACTATGCATCTCAGTACAAAACAAAAAGATCATAGGTATACTATTGTGAGCAGAGAATAATTTTAGAGAAATTTTAGATATTTTAGATATTTAGAATTTCAGATATTTTAGAGGAATAATGTGGAAATGAATGTTGGTAAAGAATAGACATCCAAGCCATCCAAATTCTGTATCTTATTCATAAGACCTCAAAATGTTTCCCAGCTTCGTGTCTGGCAAAAAGTTTAAACCATAAACCTTTACTGAGAGGAAAACCAGGCATTTGTCTCCAAAGAAAATACCTTGTGCCCCARGCAGATCCCCAGTTTGGTTGATCARAAAGCTGGCATAGYGAGCCACAGGACACAGTCTRGGCTTAGSCAGRAAGAAATGAGCATTTGAATCCTGTGATGGGCTTTGCAGCCTTACCCCAGACTCTTAGGAGCTGGTGTGACTGCAAGTGTTATTTTCTGAAAGTTAGACTGCTGGAAAGGTCTGTTGTAGTGYTAAAGAGTGAGAACTCCTCCAAGCRTATCYGGGAGGACTCTTGAGGACTTAAAACATAATTACTTCAGAGGTTGGGAACCCAAAGGGACAGAGGTGTGTGAGAAGTGCTGCAGCTCCTGCTTCACCAGATGGAGGCACCTCCTTCAGGGAATGCCCAAGGCTTATGKAGCTAGCTGGTGGCTGCAAAACTGCTCATAAAATCACACTGTGCCAGTCAGGGTGTTTGCTGACCACTTGTGTGACATGAGCACCCAAATGCTACGTTAATGGGGGGATTTATTTCAACAAAGTGTTGAAATCAATATTGGAAATAGCACTGTAGTCATGTTTGTTATTCCGAGTGTGAGAAATGGGTGTATTTTTCAAGTGTAAGGTCCAGCTGTCCTGTTTTTGATGCTTACATTGCTAGTACTAGGTTGACCCAAAGAAGGGCAAGTGCATGATTATCTAACCTTGTTTTATTATTCAGATCGAAGATTACCCTTGGAGAACATCAGAGGAAAGATCAGAAGGAAATCACTGCTCTTCTGTGTTTGCAGCGTGGACAGAAAGCGGTGAAAGGAGCTATAAGATAAACAAATGAGGAAGAGGGAAACTGTACTGGTATTTATTAAATTAGACCCCTCCGACTTTTCTCTTTCCTTTATGTAGTTAATTAATCCTAGTTGCAGCAAATGGTTTGGATGCCTTTAATTACTACTGTCTGTATTTTTCTCTATTAAGATGTTCAACAATGTGTCATTTGGTCTTTGTTGTCCCTTGTCAAGGACAATATTGATTTGAATAAGTGTGTAAAGATATAATTTCTGACATTTTAAAGACATCAAGTCAAAATAAAAAGTAGTAGCTCAGGGAGTYATTGTTAAATTCAACACAGTTAGAAACCAGATTTTCATCAATAAAGACAGCAGGGAATTGGCACAGRAAGTTTTTATTAAGACTATATATTATGATAACTTCTCTTCMAAAASAGCAAAGACAAACCAAGTTAACCRTGTTACTTGAAAAAGAAATTTGATMTTTCCTTCYRTTGTTAAATCCATATTAGCAAATCGACTCTATAAACTTCACAGATATGCTGCTGTTTTCTGAGATTTGATGTTTGTTTCATATGCTGAAATGTGGGCATACAGATATAAGCGTATATGAGGTTAAGAAGTAATGGCACTACATCACGTGTGGCTACCTGTGACTATATCTCACAAATAGAATTTCGAATCTTGAGTATAAACAGTGTTTGCTTCTGGAGGCCTTCTTGCTTGTGAGACAGATCAAACAAAAAGGTAGGTAGAGAGGAAAGAGAGTAAAAATTACATGTAAGAGGTTCCTCTTTTAAAATTTAATAACTTGTTTTTTTCTTGTGTTCTCCTCTGTCTTCAGATTTTTTTAACCATCAGTCCCTAGCTGCAACTGATACGTAATGGGTCTCGAGACAGTGCACAGTGCTGGAGACCGTGGTGCTTGGATACTCTGAAGGAGTAATTTTCATTTCTGCCTTCTGAGCTCGGTGACAGATGTCAGGTGTCTAATCAGTCAAGGCTCATATTTCTTGTGCTCTCCTTCTTTCCCAGTGTCAGCCACTCTTACTTATCACGGTTTTGATGTGAGAACTCTTTGAGCCCTGGGTGATGAATTCAGGGAGCAGGAAAAGCAGCTCTCTAATTGATTTTGATACAAATATATTTTAGTCCTACTGTTTTTATTCCTTGTTTTTGTCAGTCAGAATCTTTAGAGAGGAGCATAAATAGGAGCTATTAGAAGCTTTCTGCTTTAAAGTCCACATGCACAAATGTTATAACTTATTGAATAGCTAAGTGGATCTCATCATGAGGATATTGCATGAAAGGTCACTAGCACCATTCTTCTGGCATCTTTTCTTAAATTAAAGAAAAAATAATATATTGTATTTAGTGGATTATGGCATGTTAAYGTTTCCTTGAGTCTACCTACAGAATCAAAATGAAGGGGAAAGATCCCCAATGGTGGTGTAAGTGCTTGTGGTATGCATAAAAGCAAGCAATCTTGTGAAAAATATACAGAGTTATGGTCTCTTGATCACCTAAGCAGGTTTTGTGGGGTGTTGTAACAACCTTAAGTCYTTAAATTTCTTCAGAATAATGCTACAGTTACCAAAGTACTATTTTGGATCTCACTGCATGATGAGAGAGGATTGCCAAAACCAAAGCAAGTTAGAGTGGCAGAAAATCTTACCGTCATCTTGCATACATTTTTCATAAAACTTGGCATACAGTATTTACTGGAGCTTATTATATTTGTGTAAAAAAAATAGTTTTTAATTAATATAACAGGCACTATCCAGTCTGCAATACTATTAAAGTCTTCTAAATGGTAATATCCTTCCAGCCAATGATAATTTATTTTCAGTCTGTATTTTTCTCAATTTACCTTCTTTCATTAGATCTTATTTTTTTTTTGTTTCCCCCCTTAGCATAAACATTTTAATTTGCAAAAAAAATATGTGATAATATCTGCGAACCGCTACCTGGTTGGGACCTTAGCTCCATAAATAAGCAAAAGAGTTTTCATTAACTATTCATAGTAAAAACAAAAATGATGCATTTTGTTAAATATCAAATTCTCTCAGGTTGGATCAATGGGCCAAATGGGTCATGTAAGGAGTAGCTGGGGAAGCTGCGGTGTTTAGCCTGAAGGGGCTCAGGGGAGAACTCTATTGCTCCCTACAACTGCCTGAAAGGAACCAGATTGGGATCAGTCTTTTCCCCCAGACAACTAGCAGGAGGATGAGAGAATATAGTCTTAAGCTGTGCCAGTGGAGGTCTAGGAAGAAGTTCTTCCACAGAAAGGGTTATTGGGAGCTGCCCAGGGAGGTGGTGAAATCACTGTCCCTAGAAGTGCTCAAGAAAAGACTGATCTAGTTCACAAGATACTGTTAGACCATCGGTTGGACTTAATGATCTCAATGTTTTTTCCAACCTAAATGATTCTGTGAGTCTATGAGTCTATTTTTTTTGCTCAGTTACTGTTTTATACTGACATGCTCAGTATGATGGTCTGAGGTTTACTTTGTTGGTAATCTATGATAGACATCTTGAAAAAGTGTACTATTAACTTTTTTAAGTTAAGGGTTATTCTCAGGAGGGTTAGCTTCAAAATCTGCAAAACTTGCTGTCTTGCTGTTAATAGTAGTAGRGATACTAAGATTAAATTCTTTAAATGTATCTACTCGCATGTATTCCACATTATGGAAAAAAAAGCCCCTAAACTTCTGGGTGAGTGAATAAATTCTCCCTGAAGAAAATAAAAATTGCCAAATGATGTGGCAAAATATATGAGAAATTCAGAAATGTCAGGTGTTTAGAAGCAAGCRAGGTAGACTGCTGTTTAAAAGTCTTATTCAGGATTGTGTGGTAAATTAAATGTAGGCATATCACATCCCATGAGAGACTGATGACTCTGATTTAATGCTAAACCTTAATCCACTCATAYCAGTCTGACCTTGATCAAGATTTTTGAAGTGGGGGAGAGGGACAGGGGAAAGGAAAAAAAGAGATTTTACAGGATAATGAAATGGGTAAAGAATAAAAAAGCAGTTCTTGTTAGTGCTGCATTCTGTAATATGCTCACGTTCTCCTGGACTCTGAATCCTTTGCTGCAAAAAAAAATATGAAACASGGTAAACCTCTGCATTTAGCCATCTCATTTTCATGCAATGTAAGTTTGAAGAAAGTAAAACAAATGGATCTTAGAAGTCATTRCCTTAGAGTGTAGTTTCCAAGCTGAAACCTCCCCTTGCTTTAGAAAAGTGTCTTGAAAGAAGAAAACTTCCTTTAAGGGAGAGCCTGCCTTAACTGAGCAATAGATATTAGAACAGTCAGCTGCAAGAGCTCAATATTATGAATTTAATGTTCTATTTCCTGTAAAGTCATACATCTGTCATTCATTTTGTATCCAGGTTAATTCACACAGAACTTCTGAGAAATAATTTTCTTTCCATTTGTTCAGACAGGTCAGCTCCAYGGCTGTTAGCCCACAGCTTTCATTTTTTTGTGAAGTGTGGTTTTCTCGCTATTCCAGCCCATTTCTGTATTGACCTTTAAGGCAACAAAATCATTAAGCACACCGGTGCTGTTCTGTAACTTTGAATTCACTGCATTAACAAGCTCRTGGTATCACAAGGCCACTAAACCCATCCATTAGGACTGACCATGCCCTTTCGGAATCAATAGCGAAAACCAAGATAGTTTCCACTGATTGTGCTCAGACACTAGAAATTACTTTTATTTGCAGAATCACAGTGTTGCAGAGGAGACCTGTGGAGATAATCTATCCCACTGCCCCCACTCAGAACACAGGATGCCCAAAGCCGTRTTAAATTGGGTTTTGATTGTCTCCACGGATGGAGAATTCACTGCATCCCTGGGTAACCCATTCTGTTGTTCAACCATGCTCACAATCAAAAAGTTTTTCTTGTGCTCAGGTGTGATTTTCTGTCTTTTGACTTGTGCCCATTGCCTCTTGGTAGATGAAAAGCTATCATTGCTGGATATGAGCCAGCAATGTACACCCACGTCTCAAAATCCAACTGTATCCGGAGCTACATCAAAAGAAGGTTGGAGTAGATCCAGAGAACAACCTCAAAGATCATCAGAGGGATGGAACTTTCTACTGTGTAGAAAGGCTGAGAGACCTGGAGATATTCAGATTAGATATAAGGAAAAACTTTTACTATGAGGGTGATAAAACAATGGAACAGGTTTTCCAGGGACGTTGTAGACAACCTATCCCTGTAAACATTCAGAATAAGTTTGGACAGGACTCTGAGCMACCTGATCTAATTGAAGATGTTCCTGTTGATTGCAGGAAAGTTGGACTAAAGGATTGTTCATGGGTTTCTTTCAAGGGACTTTCCAAACCAAACTGTTCTGTGACTCTATGATGTAATTATTAATTCTATGATTCTCTTTTATTTGTCACCACTGAGGAACGTCTGGCTGTCTTCTATGCACTCATCATCTTGCATTTGTGAGTATGGATAAGATCCCCCYAAACTTTCTCTTCTCCAGGCTGAACCATCCCATCTCTTAACCTTYCCCCATATGAAAGGTGCTTCAATCTCCCATACATCCCTCTGTCCCATTGCYGGGCTCACTCACTCTGRCACATCCTTGTCTTTTGTACWGGGGAGCCCAGAAATGGACTGAGCATCCAGTCAGTGCCTCACTAGTACTGAAGAGAGGAGAARGGACTTTTCCAGGAAGGTAAACTGCTCTCTCATGGCTTCCTTCTCATAGCTGCTCTCTCATGGCTGCCTTCTTAAACTTCAGGACCTCAGGGTCTTTTTTTGCACAATCAATAACTGATTTTGGCAACAGTTTTGAAAGAATCATTTGGAAGTAGGAAAATACAAGATACTACAAATATACCCATTGACAACACATTTTTTCSAGATCAAAATATAAAATAGAGCAGAACTAAGAAATTAATAAAATGTTTTAGTTCAATATAACAGCTTAGACTGTTATTTCAATGTAACTACAAATTGCTTGGTATCTGTTTCATAACTTGTGTCTACCTGTTCTGTTTTATGCATCTGTTTCCAACCTGTAATTTATTTTGATAGAATTTTTCTTGGGAGAAGTTATACAACCAAAAGCATGCTTTCATAAATAAAAGACAAGATACATAATTGGTTTAAAATTATGTAGATATAAACCATTGCCTCTCAAACTTAGACAATATAGATTGCTGCTTGTTAAGAGAGCGAAGGAATGCCTTTGTGGCTCCTCTACCTGATTAAGTTTCAYAACATAATCAGGAAAGCTCTTCCACTGGAAATAAAAGTTACTTTTTGAACTTAATTACATATCAATACTAAATGACATAAATTAATTGCTAACTACCTGTAATGACTTTTAACAGAAATCCTAACCCCTTGTAATTTCTTGAAAAGTTAATTTGATTCCCTAATTGAATTTTAATTCACCTCTTTGATATACAGCTAGTAATTRCATTGCATATGACTTGATGTTTTTTTCTAAAATAAATCTGTTTTTAAATTCCCCAAATATACTTATCTTTTTTTTCTGTAAATATATGAAAGATTTCTTTGATGTCCTTGGCAGACAGCTATGGTTACTAACTCCGTTTTTTTGCCTTAGTAACATATGAAACAGAAAGCGATGGGTTCACTCCAGTGAACATTCAAAATTCATCACAGATGAAATTGCGCTGGGGACCCTTTTGGCCAGATCAGTACATTGTGATACCAGAAAGGCTTGAAACAGGTATAAGATTCTTGTTGCCAAGGTGTGCATGAGGTTGATGGGGTTTTCTGGCAAGCAGTTTATCACTGTAATATTTTCTATTGGCTCTATTCCAGCACAGCCCTTTGTGTTGAGGCTACATAATAAGTTACTGAAGAAGAGAAGTAAGAACAATGAAAAAGAGGAAGGGCAGCTATAAAAATATCAATCTAATTTACTCCAGACCTGTCTACCATAATTTTGAATGCTGGCTTTGATATCATCATAACTGAGGCCTTAGCAAGCAAGGACAGACCAATATGTTCTCAAAACTTGCTTAGACTGTGGACTAAGAACTTTCTAAAWAGATAAGAGCAAGGAAGAAAATCCCACAAGCCTTCCTCTGTTAGCATCAGTCCACCTGTATAAAGGAGAGGGAGAACAATTTCAGTGGAGCTGGCACAAAAATGTTATGATTTCAGGGTGAAAGATCCATTTTGTTCTYGGTATTCTGAAAAGTATAAATCCTTAAATTTAAGAATTAAATAGACTGGGATTTTCTAGCTCATTAGCTCATTGGTTAAAGCTTATGCCAGAGTCATGGGTTTGATATCACTTGGACTCAATGATCCTTGTGGATCCCTTGCAACTCAAAATATTCTTTGATTCTGTGATTTATTAGGCAGACTCTTTAACATTTCTTTATGCTCTGATTTAGTTCTCAAAACAAGTGAGACCTGACTTCTGGTWATATTGCAGTGGATTCCTTATTTCCTTTCTTTGGCAGAGTCAATAAAACCTTTCTAATATTCAAAGCCACTTAGAACTTACAAGGACATATCTAAGCAGGGAGAGTGTCTGAGGAGGAGTTAAACTTTAAAACCCACTCTAAGTTGCACAATTTCATATAATTTTTTGCAATTATTTTCTCTGGTAAAATCCCAACCACAATTTATTTCTAAGATTTAGTCCTTGAATTCTTCATTTTAGTATCTACTGTTTCATTTTRCAAAACACTGCTTCAACCTCCCTTCATTAGTAATCCATCAAGATTTTCCTGTCACAGAAGCAGGCTCTGCATAAACTCAGTATAAAATGCACAGTTTGTTTTTTTATTGTACAGGTGAACAAGACCCTGTGGAGCCATAAAGACTTTAAATGTAGAAGTGAAATCATACCTTTTTTAATTGTTTTTTTTTTTTGGTAGGATCAATGCATTCAAGTTATTCAGAAGAAGAACTCTGTCTTTGATGACATGGAATGCATCTCTGGGCTGGGTAATCAGTCTGGGTTAGGAGAGAATAAAGATGGTTGGTAGGAGTATTCTTTTCCTGTTTGATAGAACTTATMATTTCAAAGTCAAATGGAAGAATTTTTCTTTTTTATTTAAATGATTTTTTTTTTGCACTTTATGATAAAGTTTAATTCTTAAAAGAATATTTTAATTGCATGGCAAAAAAATGTTTACAAGGACATATTTGAGGATTTAACAGGCTTTAACAGTAAATTAGTTTAATTGGATTTAACAGTTAATGAACTTAACAATTAATTAATACATTTAAATATTTGCAAGAGGGTCTAGKGTTTTTGTAGATCCTCTCCAAAAATAGTTTTAATGTTTTGAAGTGTGCAAACATTGGTACAGAATGTGCATAGTTAAAACAGCAGGGAGAGCTAGAGAAGGTAATGAGAGTATGTCAGTTCTTCACAGGACAAAATCTTTGGAGAGCAGCAAAACAYTCAAAATCAAAAAAAGACCAAGCCTTAGGTAGATTCAACAACTTGAAGAAATTWTGCTGGAACAGAAGGAAGAAAGAAGTTTCTGCTGGTCTGCTTTGTGTAATCGAAGTGAGAGAAGAATGTGTGTGTATCYCTTTCTTGAATAATTTCCTAGATATGTATTTTTCTAGAATCCTTGAAGGTGATGTCCTTTCCAACCGTGGCTTTAATGGCAAACTTTAAAATYACAATAGGAACTGATGAAAAATGTAATCCAACAGGGTCTAAAAWATCATGCTCAGTTAATATACACTAACTTGTTTGAAAACAGTTTAGGAGSAAAACTGAAAAAGTTTTCCAGAAAATAAGTAAACTAAGGACATTTATTCCAAAGGTTCAACCAGGACTGYTGGTAAATGATTCAAAGTGTCTCAGTAAACATTTCTGCCAGCTGCCTCCGTACCGCAGGATGGATCCCATCCCATCCCATAGACTTGTGGATGTCCAAGTGGTGTAGGAGGTTGCTGATCATTTMACTTTGCATTATTGGGTCTTCATTCTGCTCCACATCCCATCCTCCAGCCCAGAGACATGAGTACCCAAACAAAAACTGGTTTTACTATTACAGACTGAGATAAAGAAGCCATTAAGCATCTCTGCATTTTCATTATCCTTTGTCACTCTGTTTTCCTCTGCATCCAGTAAAGTATCGAGATTCTCCTTAGGCCTCCTTTTATTGCTAATGCATTTATAAAAATGGTTTTATTGTCTTTTCAGCAGTAACCAGATTAAGTTCAAATTGGTCTTTGGCCTTTCTCATTTTTTTTTCCCTGCCTAACCTCCCAATATCCTAAATTGCCTGCCCCTTCTTCCAGGGGTCATAACTGTGCTTTATTTTCCTAACTGTCCTTCATTTTCCTCTGAGGTCCATTCAACACTTTCTGTTCTGCCGGGTCAGTTTTCTTCCCCAATGCCTCGTCTTTTGGCACATGATGACAGCTCCTTCTGTGCCTTCAGAATTTCCTTCCCGAAGAACATCCAGCCTGCCTGGATACCTGGAGGAGTTACTTCTTAGTAGATAGTGCTGCTTTGCAYGGATGAGGGGAAAGGGCAATCAGTCCGGCTATGGGTTTTAGCAAATTCTGAATATTTAYATTTTCAGTATGAAAATTGTAAGGTTTCAACCTGTGGGACTGAGCACAGACCTGACTCTGAAGGCTCTGAGCAGGCCATACATTTGATTGAGAGGAAGATGCAAAAACTTTGCCGAAACCCTTTCCAGGGCTCTACAAACCTGGAAACAAACCAGGAGTGTGAGCCAACTCCTTTGAGATAGTTTGAACTATTGAACTGTTGGAGGATAGTGGGGAATATCACAAGCTCCTACTTTTAACAAACTGACTTTGAACACTTGCCTCTCACTTGAAAGGACTGGATGAAACTAAAGGAAAATATGCAAACAGTTTGACATGACAGAAACCAAATTTCTGTTGAACTTTTCATTCTTTAAAATTCTTTATCCAGTTTTAATGACAGCCTGGAGAGGTTAATGAAGKAACAATTGGCAGAAGAGTTGCATATGCTATTTACAAAACTATTAAATCTCACAATATTGCAGATTGTCATAAATCAGGATACACACAATTTCAAATTATGGAAAGGTTTGTTGTTTGGGCTTTTTTTGTTTTTTTTGTTTTTTTGGGGGTTTTTTTGGTGGTGTTTTTTTTTTTTTTTTTTTTTTTTTTTTTTTTTAGCAGTGTTTTGTGGATTTTTCCCTGTTTCAAGATCTGGTAGGTATTTTGCCAATCAAAATTTTGCAAGGCTAGGATTGACAAACAGTGGTAACTGTAGCAGTAACTCAAAGCAAATGCTCACTTGGAAAGAAAAGGTGCAGTTAAATCAGGTTTATGATATTGGATTAATTTACATCTTGGTTTGTTGTTTTTTTTTTCTAACAAATTTTTTGTAACTCCTGACATGTCTTGCTTGTACTGGGCAAWTTTTTTTCCAGATTAACAAGCTGCTGTGGTCTTTCATTTCCCCCTAGATTTCTCTACATTTATGAACTGTCAGGTTAGCTAATTTTATTTAACATTTTGAATAGACTCTTTCCTTTTGACATTATTCACACACTTCAMTTCCTAAAGCGGAAAATAATAGCAACTGCAGCACCTGAAAGGTGATTGCTTACAGGTGGTGGTGTGACCTTTTTGAAGAAGAACCTAGTAACTATTACAGCGAAACAATGAAGTGTGTGGGCCTAAAACTCAGGAGAAATAAAAGCTGCCTTTGTCACAGTCATTCGGAGCTCCTTGGAAACAATTAGCAAGCAAGWAAAAAATCCAAATAGAAGGAAGGCAGCAGCTAGAAAGACAGCACACATTTCTAAATTCATTTTGAAGATGGAAGAATTCCTACAATGCTTCACTGCCTCATCAAAATGGTTAGTGTATTTTTTTATTTTTTAGACAAGCATTTAGCAGGAGATGGAGACTCTTGAAATGGAGGCTTTTCATACATAATTTAGCTGAAAGGTAGGAAGAAAGACAGAAAGTAGATGAACGCAAACAAAGCCTCATAGACAGTTTTCACGTGTGAGGTAGAGTGAACCACAGTCTGTGGTGGACCTGGGTGCTGGAGTTTGTCCAAGGACTGACGAGATGAGAGTTTTTACTGTGCTGTTGCTGCACACATCCTCTCACTGAGCTGGTGTCAGACTCACCCTCTCCTCAGTGCTGTGCTACCCTGGGTCCTGATTTTCCTCCCCTGCAGCGAGGTCACTGCTGCTCCAGCCACTCATGCACAAAGAGGAGTGTCCCACTGTTCTCAGGTACCCGGCATTGGCATGACTGGTCAAGGTCCCTGGGCATCCCTGCATTCATTTCCACACAACTCTGATCTCCAGGATTCAGGCTCCCCACCTCCAGGCTCTTTTCTGCAGCCATGATTGTCATCTTCTGCTTTCCAGCCCCCTTCTCTTTTCTGACAACACTTATTTTGGAACTAGCTCTTCTTTCCTGGCCCCCAAGCCTCCCTTTTCCCCAGTCTAAATAATTACTTTGCAGAAGCACATGATTAGAACCACCTTCTAATTGGTGGTTCTGTCTCATGTTTTCTTATTAGCTGGAAGATTCAGGACAYGTCACTTTTTTCAGTATGAGCATCATCAAAATTTGCAACTAGCCACATCAGCTTCATCTACGAAGTAGCAGTAGCTTTCAAGCAACTTTGCTTGAAATTTGAAGAGTTTCAAAAATTCAGTCAGATGCTCACCCCAGCAGACATACACCTAAGTAGATGCTGCCAGCTAGCATTCAAAATTCAAGCTGTTTTTTTTTTTTAAACATACAAATGAATATTTGAACTAGTTATGCATTAAAGCACCYTGAACATGGCTATCATCTATGCCTGGTAGGGATTTTCATCTCTAGGCTCTACTTGGTTATGGAAAAGCTGGAAACATGATTGAATATCTCAGGCTTGTTGGATACAAAAGGATAACAAATACCCAAAACCTTGAATCTCACTATAGAATTTCGATTGTTTTTTCTTCTTTAGTCTGTGCAGAGATCTCTGAAAAACAACCTGTTTTTCTAAAAGAAAAATAAAAGCRCTTGATATTTCAGAAAAATATAAAAAGTGAGCATCCATCTCCTTGGATGATCTGGAAGGCATTGCCAGTGTTTCCTGCTCTACTGCTAGTGAATACAGTCAGATGGAAGTGAAGAGAGCAGTAAGTGTGGATTGCTGGTCAGCCAAAGAAAGCTTCAAAAATACTGAGGACACCGAAGGGATACTGCATTTTGTTATGCTCTGATTGAGATGGACTGCCTGGGTATGGTATGGGCATGAGAAGAAGTTGCAAAATGATCCTGTGGATTAGATTGCCATCAGCTTTTGACTGTGAGCAAGCCTTTCACATTATTGAAAAATAAAAAGAACAGATTCTAGTGAAAAGTTAGATGATTTTAATGTGATTGGTATGCAACGCATGATCCTGGAAGGGCCTTGGCTCAGTTATTGCTTCTGCCTTGTCCAGACACTCTCTGATGACTATTATTATTTCAGATTTATTTTACAGAAATGTCCAGAAACACTGACTGGAAAAGTATAAATAAGCAGTCTGTTCCAGAAAGCTTGAAATATAAAAGAAACAGAGGCAAGCCTTGAGTACAATGAGAGAGTAGAGAAAAAATGTGGTGGATAACGAAGATGAGCTCCACAGTGATATTGGAGAGCTGTGTGCGTTGGTTTCAGCTGCACGTGTGTACTTCTGAAATWACTCTACCAGAATATTTGCAACTACAGTGAAGTGAAATTGATGCAAGGTCGAAATTGGWATCCTTTTGTTTCAAGTGTGACACACAGATCAGTGATCCAGTCCTCTTAACTGTGCAGGGGGCACACATTTGTAACATGACAGAGGATTTTGCAAATTCTGAGTGACATTTCCAAATCTCAGTGATGTACTGCTTTGCCTCCTRGGTCACTGACAGTTTATAACTTCCTGGGCACCCACTGTTGACATTCAACACTGAAATGTATCTTTTTAATGTATTTAAATATTTTCTGTTAATGGGAAGGGAAAAAAGAAAAAGAAAAAGATTAATTTTGCACATGTTTTCTTCTTCATCTGGTAGAAAAAAAMCAGATAAATGTAGCCTTGCCACAATGTTAGCTACACTAAGAATGTGCTCACGCACAGTACAGAACTGTTTTCACATCTCATTTCCTTAACAGTTGAGATGGAAAATTAATTTAGAAACAAAATCAAATAAATATATAGGCTTTTTCGTATTAAGGAAAAAAGAAGTGAAAATAAGTAATGACACTGCTGGAAAAATAAAGGTTACACAGCCTACACCATAACATTAATCAGCCTTCCTGGTTAGGTAAGTGTAGTGTTCATTTTGGCCTRTATGACTATATTCTTTTAAGAATCTAGCTAGAATATGACTTGTAACAGTTCTGTTTGTTATTTGCCATGAAGAAGAAATCTGTAAGTAATATAGAGTGATTAACTTACAATTTGATTTCTTTTGTACTAGGAAATATGACGCAGATTTTTACATCTAGATGAGCAWAGGCACAATGTTTGGAAAAAATATTTTAAAACTGTTATCAACAAAACTGGGTTTCGATACAAGTAAAAGAATCATTATCCATAGCCAAGGTTTCTGTGAAGGCACAGGTTTTTTGTCTGTGGTTTTAAAAAAAATCTGGTTTGCAGTGGATCATAGATTGCTAAACTGCAGCATGTGTGCCACAGGTGGTGYGTTAATCCTCCTGAAATGATCAAACACACGGATGGGAGCTGCCTCCACCAGCAGTGTTACCTGCTGCTCAAATTGTTCACGTTCAAGGGCCTGTAGTGCTTGATCTCTGCCAGATCCCCCTTTGTCTTGGATTCCAAGACATCCAATGATAAGACCCTATCTAGGTTTTAAACAGTGTTAGAAATTGCTTTTGCATAAACTGCAGTGGAACTATAGTCAAAAGTATTTTTCTCATTAGGTTTGTCATCTCTAAGAAGTAATAGATGGCAGACTGTGACTTTAATTGATGACAGACTGTAACTTTATTTCTTTTGGACATCAGCCCCTGCTCTTCTAGACTACTTTCTCCTYTCAGATATTCAAAAGGTCTCTTGCCTGCTTTCTTCCTCTTTTAACCTCTGGCATTTGAAAAAGTCCATCCTCTCTTTCTACAATGGTACCAATTCCTGACTTAAGAAAAATCATATAATGTACAAGCAGATGTCACACATTCAACTCAACAGAGATATTCATTAAACTGGAGAACAGTTAATGTTAAAAAAATTATTTGTATGAAAGCCTTTAAATATCTGTAAAAGGTTATCAGCCATGAAAGTTTTGGAAGAGCTCATGAAAAATCCAAACCCCCAGAAAACACATGAAGAAATAGTGCTGATTAAATTTGGAAATAAAATATCCAATTTTGAAACAAAATCAGAAATTGCTCACGTGAATTTCAAATATTGAAGTATTTAAGTGCTATTCCATGATGAAAGTTCTATCACCTTGTTATAGGAGAGATTGTTTCTCTTCAGCATGGGAGCCCAATCTCTAAAGCAGGCCACAGACCAAGAAGTCAAACAGATTAGGCAGGAACTTCAGTCTTTCCAGAACAGAAATTTTCTGGATCCAGCCCACTGCATCTACWGGAGCTGGTGTGACCCAATGCAGCTTGTACATAGCTGGTCTCACAAACTGGAAGACAGGAAAGACGTGCTCCCCTCTTGGCCAAAGATCTCAGTTTAAACATAAACCTAAAGAAAATGGAAAATATAAAGCTGGAAATGKCTGGCAGTAAGATGAAACTATTAAAATCAGTACATCTGGTTGCAGTCTGTCTCTCATTAAATCCACTAGGTCTTTGATTGCTGGAAGACAGCATGATACACCGAGGGATATACCACTCTGTACCTTTCCTGATTTTTAAGTGATTTCCCTAAATATTTTCWATTTGTCATTGCCATAGACAAGCTGTTGGGCTGGCTCAACCCAATGGTTACATTTACCAAGTTTAAAAACAGTAACAACAAACCAATCCAGGATAATTCTTTGCATCCAACTGGCATGGTATGACTTTTGTCCACACCATTAATACTCTTACCCAACTAAAGAAGATACCCTTATTCAGACAGCCTGTTGGAAGTGATTCGTGGTCTGTACAAACCCTCGATTTATGTCCAGGATTTGCTTGAGAGGTTTCTATTTGAAACAGGTTTCCTAGTAAAAGTTTAATTGTTAACACAGGAGGAGACTGTGTGCTCTTCATTCTACTGCTATTGAGGGAGCCAATGTATGACTATAAATGATGAGGAAGGGAGGGAAAAGGTCCTCTACTTCTCTTTTGTCTTTTATAGCTCTCCATTTGTCTGTTTATATGTTTTTGACAATGACAACCCTCGAAAATCATCCAAAAGGATTCTTATGAGTGTGTTAGATGGGAAATACCCCAAGAGCTTTTCACCTTTACACACTGAAGTTTGGAATATTTAGYGCAGGAGTGGACTGCCTGTACAGGGATCAAATGTGCTTTGAGCGGTCAGAATAGAGAAACTCAGTGCAAAGAGGGACAGCCATCCTCTTCACATTGTGTCAATACATTACATACCCTCTTGCACAGCTGTTTATATGTTGGCATGTGCAGGGCAGTTCCCCTGACCTCACTGTTATTTTCATCTTTCAGTGTCATGTTTTCTTTCTGGTCTTTTTCTGCTAGATGTATGGCCCTTTTCATTTCCATTTCCTTGCAGTACTTTTGAATAAAATACATGACATCTAGTTTTACACTAGAAGTTGGCTAGATCTCTAAAGACAGAGATTGTCTGCTGTCCTTGATTACTCAAAGTTAGCAGGAAAATATTGCCTACTTTGCTTTGAATTGGAAAAAAAAAAAAAAAAAAAAAAAAGGAAGTTATTCTACATAAGGATTAACATGACCAGGTGTCTTGTAACCTTTCCAAGAGAGATTGAAATCTCCATCTATTAGATGGGATTTTCAGAGAAATTCAATTTCTGTTGCTAACTGATCTATTTCAGTAAAGATCAAAGAATGACTCAAAAGTCACTCACACCAGGTGCAGCCTTAAAAATAATTCAGACTGGTATACAAAATCATCAGTATACTCAATCCTGTTGACCTTTAAAATGGCTATAGACATTAATTTTGAGTACCTGTAAAGGTGAAGTCTAAATAAAAATATAAACACACATTCCATCATACGCGAGTTGTGACTCTTACATAAACCCTGACTCATTGGTTTTCAGCTCTTTGACTGATTAATTATTTAGACTTCAGCTTTTGCAAATGCCTGTTTATCTTGTGAAAAATAATGGAGGGAATCTGGACTGAATGGTTCTTGAGAGGAGGGTGTCAAGTTAACCATCCCTCAAACAGCCATGCAATCAAATGAGGCAAAAGTGAACCAMAACTAAATTGTCAGTCAGAAGAAATCTCTGAAGATACTTTAATATCTAGTGAAACTTTAACAATAGATGATTCTCRGAATTGAAATCAGTTATTTTACTACAGAATAGCAAATAAGAGCTTTTTCAGCTTACACTGAAAATAATTTTTTCTTTTTTTCAGCTGAAATACATAAACCTGAAAAGCCTCTTTTTCTTGGTATTTTGGTGCTAGTTGCTTGAATTTTGCACCTTAAAATAAATATATATAATTTGCACCTTTCCTTTATATATGTTCAATAATGAATAAAYGAGCTCCTACTTTTTATCCCATGTTTCYRTATGACATCATCCTTTTTCACATGWRTTGCATTCAYCACTTGTGTTATTTGCCATTGGACTGAACTTRAACTGCATAATAGGTCTGAAATTTRTTMTTTAAATCCTTATATTAGATCTTCCCACTTTTCTGTGATCACTAGTCAAATTTTCAGTTTCTACTCTTCACTTAATTTTCATTAATGAAATCAGAAACTGCTTCTCAAAATAAAATAAAAACTGCTTTTACATGCCACAGGAACACACACGCTGATAGGTATTAGCTTGTCTGATGGCGAAGGGGAAATATTTCGTATTTGGGCAGAGAGGTCTCYAAAAGTTCTAAAAGTGAAAAGTATCTTAAAGATTAGGCACAGCACTGTGTAAGAAACACTGTGACTCTCAGAATTTTAGGATGCAATTCTGTGGCAGTAATCTTCCACTTTACGCTTGTATAACGCACCTTTTCCTTGTTAAATGGTATTGAAGGAATACTCTGTCAAAGTTTGTATATTCATCACTAGCCTATTCTGAAGTGAGAGTATGTGGCTTCAGGGGCATGAATCACATTCTGGAAAATCTTTAGAGAATTTATTTAAAGAATAGTTAGACAGTCTTTGATAAACACATAGTTCATGTCACCGTATGATAATTTAATATACTGATATATCATGTTTTTGTCTGCTGAGACAAAATTATGTTTCTATATATTTTTGTTCTAATTTTGTTATGTTTTGTTTTCTCAGAGCTAGTTTAATTTCAGTTTAGTTTTTATTCACAGACAATTAATGTTGTGATATTCCATGTACTGTCATTTTTTTAAATTCTTAACTGGGTAGTCAATATTGCGTTTATTCTGACAGCTGAAGAGCCTTATCTCACCTCTTTGTCTGCACTGTGTAATTGATAGCAAAGTGTTTTCCAGAAATTTAGATAATTTTTTAGGACSTACATCATCATTTCAAGATTTTTGCTCCTGAGTTACCTGTAAATGTATGTATCCATGAATGAAATACATGCCAGAGGGTTTTTAAAAATAAATGTGTGCAGCTCCAAGGGTAGATACCTGGACTTTAGGTACACCTAGAAATTCTAGGTGACAGTCATCCCAGCTACCATAGTTGTCTGGGATTTAGGTATTTAATAATCTTGCTTTTCTCCAGATTGAATAAAGGATAATTGATTTTTTTTTTTTTTTTTAACAAACAGTTCAACTAGACTATTTCTGTCACTTTTTCTTTGGAATAAACAGCTCTTTGGAAGTAAGTATGTTCCAATCAGTGTGGAGWTTATTTGCCAACTTTTTGACTAACTGTTATTGTCTTTTGTTTGGTAAGTGGCACAGCATGTATATTACCATTGCTTTTCTCCACTGTGCTGTTTTGTAACACATAATATTCTTCAGTATATCATGAATTTCTTGCAATTTTTAATTTGATAGAATACTTAGGAAAGAAAAAGTGTCTGAAAAGGTTTCATTTTGACAATAATTACACTGTTCAATCAAGCAAGATTTTTCTTATATGATTTATTAATGGAAATGTTAAACTCAAATAATTTCTTCAAAATTATTTGAAGTGATCACCCTGAAAGATTTTAATGAATGCAGAGCAAATATGTAATAGCTAGGTAAGTTTTTTTGATATTATTAGTTATTCATTAAGATTCACCTGAACTTTGAATCTTCCACACAGTGTTGAATTTCTTTTAAAATTTCAAGAAAGGCTCAGACAAATTAAAAGCTAGTAAATGTATGGCACCCATGCATGTCTGCCTCCACCCTTCCTTCCCCTATAATGACAGCAAGACTTTTTCAATTTATGTTTCCAATTGCCAAATACTTAGGGTGCTATATAAAAAAAAATGCCAGTGTTAAAAGAACAGCCCTGAGGATTTTTGGAGGCAAAAAATATTATCCCCAGGTTGTAACTGAACTGGAGAAACTGGATACAAGTGGGCTCAGTTTCCATACATCTTGGAAAGATGTATTGTTTCAGGGCACTGTGTTTGCTGGTGTGTTGGATGAGGCATTGGCTGTAAGGAAAAGCCTTTTAGGATCATGGAATAAAAATACAGRTGGGTGGCTCTTGCCTTGGGCATATAGAGGTCTATTCTGACCTTCATTCACAAGGTGAATAGTAAGAATYAATTATTTCACTGAATGATTTAACTTTTTTTTCTGTGATAAAACRGGATGAAGAGCTGTTTCTCAACAGCTGAAAAGCATCAGAGCTGGCACATACATGTATGCATCACTAATAACGTTCTAAGAGCAATCCTGAAATTCTTTAAGTTTTCARTACTTGATTTTGCAGCCTTAACATTTTTAAATACCTTTTGTTCTATGTGGAAATTTTCTACATATTTTTAGACAGAGTAACACTTATGTATCCCCAACTGAAGAAAAAGGTGGATGTCTATAATAAATTCTGCTTGTTCTCTTCAGCCTGATCTTGTAGAAAAACTAGACAGACTTCTGTTTGCTTCTCAGCAAACATGGGTATTTTATTCTAACTTTTTAAAAGGCMGTTCTTTGCACAGCTCCAAGTGTGATTTTCTTTTATTTTCTCTCTGTCTCCTTTTCTTTTTTTTTCCCCCCTTTATTTTTTTATTCTCCTGGAAATCTTTATTTCTATATCCTGGAGAGGTTGTTTAAGCATTATTTTGTGTTCAGATACAGAATGATTTCTATAAAAAATTTAGTATTATCTGGATCCTGTAGTGGGACTGTATTCATCCTTGATATTTTCTGTGGATAGTATGTATTTTTGATTCAAGTTAACAAGTAAATTTCACACCTGTCGGAAATAGAAAATCAGAAAGAATGTTCTCTGATAGATATTTGACAAAGTCTTGGAGGATCAAGCTCAGCACAYTGGGTAACAGGCAAAAGAAACAAAAGAAAGGTGACTGAGTGCAGTTTGCTAAGAATAATGACAATTTTTTTTTATTTGAAGACAAAACAAGAATATTAGTGAGGATATTGAGTTTAGGAGAGGAAGAAGAGAAGGCATTATGCCTCAAAACATTTTTGAGGTGAACTGAAAGCAGGAAAGGTATCTTAATTAGTTGAGTTTTACTGGAAAACTGAAGACCTGTACTTTGAATCTGGAGTGTACTCTGGCAGGTCCCTGATTGAATTGCTCATTTAGGATCAAGGAGAGCTGCAGTCTTTGCATTWCTCTGTTTTGTGCTGTGCATGATGTTGGGCTTTTGCCTATTTCTCTGTGCATGTTCTAAGCAGAATAATAGAACTTGCTTAAACTCTTCAGTGTCAAGCGAGTTGTTCATCTTCCAGGATAATTAGGATTTGCTACATGTTCGAGATAATGGTGATTCCAATATGYTAGCTATTTTCTGTCTGGAAATGCCCCAAGTAGAGGAAGATATTTCATCAGCCTGCCTTGTTCTGAAAGACGATGTCTGTATTTTCCTGAACCATGTGGAATTGTGTGTCATAATAAAAAATACAATTCAACTCACTCTAATGTAAAAATGATATAGATGTCCCTGAAACCACAGAAAACCCCCATATTTGGGGGGGTTTTATCTATGTGTGTGTGTGTTTGTGGGTGTGTGTATGTGCACTTTTGGGTCTGATGGTATAAATGTGTTATGTAGGGTTTTATGGATTACTAAAACAAGGAATTGTATTTAAAACTGGATCAGTAAATCCTAAAAAAGGCCATGTACTGATTCTGAAGAAATGATGAAAGAGGTAAAATAGAGTATTACTGATTGTACTGATTTCCAGTGGCCAGAAAGAGTACACGTGAAAAATGCTTCTGTAATATATGTGCCACGTTTTTTTTACTGCATGAAGATATCCAAAGAGGTTGTCTAAGATAACAACACTTAACTGCTGATCTTTAATTCCTCAGATAAATTCAAAATTAATGACCACTCCTGTTTAAGTCAAAGCTGGAAGAACATAGCTGGAAATAAAACCCTCTCTTAATAGTTCTTAATAGAATATTGAAATGTTCTTTGAAGATATGTAACAAGGCAAAAATGCGCCTGAAATTCCATACCGCAAATCCTATGCAGTGCCAAAAGCTCCAGTAGCTTGATTTCTAAAATGTTTGCTACAAACTAGATTTGATTTGCTAGATCAAATTACKAGATTCAGGAAGAACATTGGATAGGTCAAAACACAGAGAAAAGAATAACAGCAATAATAATAAAGCCTCCTAGGGCTTTATGTTTAGATCAGGCAGTTTGAATATAAACTTAGAAATGAAGCAATATTTGAAAGAGAAAAGTAATAAGATTATGCTAGGAGGAAGTATTAAGTGAATTAATGAAAGGACCTTYTGACTGATTAACAATTACTCAGCTAGAAGAAACAACTTTCAAATGCCATATGAAGGTAATGTGACTAATAACAAAATTGAAAATGATCACACTTCTTATCAGCCTAAAGGCAATGTAAATGTAAGAGTGCACTGGTTGCTGTGAAAATGTAATAAACTGTTTATCTTGGCTTGCAGTRAGAAGTCAGGCACAGAGGAATTTTATGCACAAACTCTGCAGTGAAATGGAAAAAGAAGACAGTAGCTTTGAGGTCAATACAATGTTCCTTTTATTAATCAAGTTCCTTGAATCAATGCTTGAAAAACAGAAATATTTCATTGACTGTCCTCCAATGCCGGGAGGCAGATGGCAAATCTAGAGATGAAAATGAGGAAAGGCACATGCCAATTACCTCTTGTGATACACACATCTGGCCACAACATTGTACTATAGACTCTCCCAAAGTTTAAAATCATCCATCATGAAATTAAAGAAAAAAATAATAAATYAGACAAAGGAAATGGAATATAAATGCCTGACTGAGAATGACATTTCATTGTGTGTGTGCAATTCTTTCATCGAAAAAGCATTGTTTCCCTCTCTGCTTCAGGGGACACAGTAGTGACTGCCATTTTGAGATTCAGGTGCAAAATTCTACAGGTGCATAATATCTGTCTTGATACTTTTATTTTATTCTTTCACTGTCTCTTTTCTGTGTGAAAAACCCTTTTTGAGGGCTGTGTGTGATCGGTTGTTCAGAACATGGGAATGAAATTTTACCTTATTTCAAAGGGGATTTAATTTCAGCAAAGATTGAATTTCTCAGTAAAGATATGTCATAGGAAGAAGAGCAGGTACCAAATATTGCATTATGATGAAAAATTAAAAGAGAGCATGAGTTCTTGCTTTAATATAGTTTGAATGTGTGGGCTGATGGATGAATTTTAGCTTCCCTATTTTTAATTAAATTATTGTATATTTTAAGGCTGATGCAAATGTCTTTAATATCTGTTTGAGCTATTTTCTCTGCTGTCTTGATGGTCTTGAAATTTATTTAAATTTTTCATAAAGTTAAGGATATATGCTTTGTTTTGAACACAGATGACAATCAATAAAGCTGAGAGAAAAASATCAATAAAAATTTATTTTTTCACTAACACAGGGGGATTTTAGTGTATTTTCCAGATCACTATCTCAACCCTTGTCAGACTGTCTTTTTTCTCTTTAAACAAAGCTGTCATTCCACCAAGAGTTTTAAAGATACAATATTACATGACCTTCAGACTCAGTCATTCTCCACTGGATCTGTGTTTTATCTTTTTTTTTTTCTTTGAAAATGTACAGAGATTGGTAGTTAGTTGCACTACTAATTTGTTGCATTCATGAGTTATAGGGATGACTGTAAACAGGTCCAGTTTCTTCATTAACAGTATTTGCTTCTCTCACTGGTTGTAAACCACAGAGTAATCCAACCTTTTAAAAAAGGCCCTTATCACTCACGATGTCTACACTAATTCTGCATTCAGATACCAAACATGGAGCTCAGTTTCCTCTTCTGTTTCCTTTTTGCAGAAAGTAAGTAGCTCAGCAGACCTGTGAAAGCGATTTGACTCTGGCAAAGCCATTTTCCAAATGGCAGCACCATTTCATTTTCACAAACATCTGTCAGACTGTGTTGGTTATCACCCTGACAGAGGTAATTGCAGTTCCCATCCTGTGTGTATGTACTCTCCAGGTGACTCACAAATGCACAGGAGTTTCCATGATGTACTCTTACGCACATCAAATTTACTACAAATGCATAGGCCATTGGTGCAGCACCTGTTTGGGATATCCAACACACCCAGGCAATGGAAAATCTATTTTGCCCTCTTTACATCTGCCCTCTCCCTGTGGCATCCAGCCTGTGAGCACGGCGATGAGGAGATGCGCCATGCATGTTGCACCTGGAGTGTTTAATCCATGATCATGCTTGGGCACCACAAATTACAGCACAGAGTTTTCAGATTCCACCTGGAAAACGTTTCTCGTCAGGAAGGAAAGACAAGCCCAGAAAAACCAACATGTCTGGCAGCCTCAGCTCTATTGGGAATTGCCATTTTCTGTGTTGAAAACAGGGAGAGAATGCACTGTGCTCAGCTTCCAGTCGGGATGGTGCTTATTGGGCATGAATAAGCCTTACTGGCATCTGTGTTTGAGTCCAAGGAAGCTTGAATTATTCAGCCTGTGCCGGTGTGATTAGTGTCATACACAGGAGTTAAACTGTGGCACACACTGTGAGGGGCAATCCCCAGCCACCAGCTGAAGCTGTCGTGAATTAGTAACGCTGACTCACGAGCTTGGTAATGAGCATGTGGTTGGATAGTTAGAGAAGATTCATTAATTATCCATATACRGATCCTGTAGAACTGAGTGCAGCCTGGGATGTAAAACTGGGCAGTGACGCCTTTCTGTGGAATATTTTAATATATCTGCTGTGAAATAAGAATTAGTTGACCTAAATTAGGAACTTTTTCYTGTGGTTTTTGTTATTCCTGGTTTCTGACCTTATGAGCACTACAAATACTGTGGAACTAGAATTGCTGTGGCTGTTAATACCTTGATATTATGATGTCTTCATAACAGCCAGACTTTTTATATGTGTAAACAATGCTCCTGCTGTGATTTAGGAATGGTATTCTCCAGTTTTAGTGCTCC